>NC_049910.1:11544217-11844217 GCF_001411555.2 Juglans regia
CACCGGAACTACATCTGATTCGGCAAAGTTCACATTTAATCCAGAAACGACTTCAAAGCATAGGAGGAGAGCCCACAATGCACATATATGATCATGGCTAGCCTCACAAAACCTGGCGGGGTAATTCGACAAATAACGTGAGACTGATGAAAAGAAAAAAAATAAAGGAAATGAAAAGACGAGAAGCTCCCAGGAGAGGATTGTCCGAACCCCATGTCCAAAAGAAATGACCTTTTATGAGAAACTCCGATGAAACCGAAATGATGCCCAAGTAGACCAAGCACCAAAACATGTTTCTTGGCAGTTCACTGTTCAAACTCATGCCAGCATTTAGCAATCATTCCTTTCCTTAATCATCTATTTAGATTTCCCTCGCACATACTTTTTATTTTTTTATCATGATCTTTGAACTTTGTGGGTTCTATTCCCTAATTGAATTACCAAGTTTGAACATTTTGATTTTTGTATATTTCAGCCTAGGAATCGTTCAATATATCTCAATTTTTTTCGGGTGGTCAGTAATTGGCAAAATTCATTGGAGCATCGTTTTTTCTCCATACATGCGAAAGACAAGGAAACAGAAATTTAGTTCTTCATAATCTCATTGGTTTTTCTGTATCATTTATTTTCACAAAACTTTTTATCTAATTTAATTATTACAATTTTTTAAAATTTTCACATAAAATAAAATAAAAAATTTAATTTTTTAAAATCTTAAAATAAAAATAATATTAAAAATATATATTCTAATAATATTTTATTCAAATTTTAACTTTTATTTTAACTCATCTACGATGATGAGATGAGATATATATCTAAAATACATATATCTAAAGTAACAGTAAGTTTTAAATCTAATTCTCAATTAAGATTAGACTCTTAAAATGAACAAAATATGCCATATGATGATATCTCTTAATAGAGTATACACATCAACCATTAAGGTTATGCCATATATATTACCTATTTTTTTGTTCATCATAAGAGTCTAACGATGAACAAAAATATAGCTCTAAGTCCACCTCTGCCTTGAGAGTCAAAGTCGTCGATTTCCTCACTGTTTAGTTGCCAATGCCCAACAACATCATTTACCTTTCAAATTCCTTTCACTTCTTCGATGACAAAATGGATCTGCAAAGCCACTTTTTTAAGATAGCAGAACACGCCATTGTCTGTAGATGCCCTAGCACATGCACTCAACGCCCTGTTGATCTCAGTACCATGCATCTGTCTCACAGCTTTCTTGCTAGCATTTTATGAGGAGCAGTGCTACTCTGTCGCTCATAATAATCTGCTGTAACTTATATTTAGATCAAAATTATTTTTTTATTTTTTTATTTATATTTTTTTATTATTTTAAAATATTTTTAAAAGATAAAAAATATATATAAATATATTAATAGTCACTTCCTTAACTATTAAGTGAAAAAAAAAATAAAATACGTGAAGTGTTAAAATAAGGGAACAAGTTAAATGGTCAAGTCTGTGTGCATAGAGGAGACTCATCTGTGTTAAGTCTCAGTGTTAAGTCTCATCTGTGTGCATAGAGGAGACTCGGATTCACCACTATTCCTTTCACCAGAAGACGGAAACTAGCATGTCATTGTTCAGCATGGTGGAAACATGCTCATTTCTTCATTGGCTTTACCCCCCAACAAAACTATATTTAAATGATGTCTCGCAAACTATTATAAAGCTCATTACTCCATAAATATTGTGGACAACTTTGAGCTCTTCATCATTATTGCATGAAAGCATACTAGATTTTTCTACTGTGGGGGGATCAACCTACCTACTACCAAGTAGATTTTCTTTTTCTTGTTCAGTAAAATCTTAAAAAATAGAACTTCTAAACTAATTTTCAGGTGTCTTTGAATAAATTTGACTTTAAAGCACACGACATCAGCTAAATTGAACCATAAGAGTCAGAAAAATAGTCTACTGTTTTTCCAGGTACTTCTCCATTATTTCCTTGATCTCTTTTCTTCAATGGTGTCATCATCAGTAGGGCCATATATAGAGGTGGCGCCTCCACCCCCTTTGGCCCCTCTTCTTTATGGAAGGCAATGAGTATGAAATATACACGTCCCATGCATGGTGTCCTGAAATCATAGATTAATGCTTTATTCCAGTTTGCCATCAATTAAAGATACTCAAAAACCACTTTAGAAACATTGATATGATCACATAATATCATTACTTTTTAACTTTGAAACCCTCCCGTTCCCGTTCCCCTTCTTACCTTTTGTTTTCCTCGATCAAAATTTGAACTGTTGGAGTACAAAGAAATAAACAGCATGCCAGCACAAAGAAAGCTGTGGACAGGAAAGTGTTGAGTACACGAATGAGTGAAACAGCCAGAGTGCAACTATTGTGACGGAAATCTTTGCAGTAGATCTTGGTACAGAATCCTAGAACCCAAAAAAAAAAAAAAAAAAAAAAAATTAACTTAACTTAGTGCTGCTCATGAGAAGAACACCAGATGGTTTAGTTTCATATGTACATAAAACTACCAATAAGCTGTAAACAAACCCAATTCATTACCCAACGCAAGATCACGATAAGGTAGGAAGATGTCAACTCTTCAAGGTGTTATGCAGCCAGATCCTTTTGATTAGCAGAAGGAGAAGGGCATAACAGAGACTTTGAGATGGATTTAAATATTTAGATTATAATATATATATATATATATATATATATCTTTGACATAAACTAAGGATATTTAGTCATTTAGTCAGTTTGAACAATCGAGACTGTTCTTGGCAAGAGAGATAAAACAACCCCTGAAGTATTTGCAGATAGAAGTCACAGGACAACGTCTCTCATTTCACCTTATCAAGCAAGTATACTGTTCCAAGGAGAATGATTGGTTTCGTTCATATTTGAAAGAATTTCCAACCCATTCAACTATTCAGGTCAAGTTTATCCTATTCCTACTACAGGTGTTTCCAACATTCCCTTGGATCTTCACAAATTGTGGTAGATTTATTCTCTGTATCATGCAAATCCGAGGCAGTTTCCTTGTTAATTTCTATATGATGAAGCCTTTCAATAAATGGATATGAAGAAACATAAGGAATTTCATAGCTATGTTCGTCAAATAAATGGTATATGGCCTTGCCACGGGTAATAATAATGGTATATGGCATTGCCACGAGTAATAATAGTTGTATACGGTCTCGCCACGGGTATAATGGTAGTTTATAACCTTACCATGGGATTAAAAATGGTATCTGTCTCGATGTGATGCTCTGATATTATATGAAGATGAGATTTCAATTTATGATATGCCAAATGATTTTATTTTTAAATAAGAATGTTTATGAAAGTTTCGCTCTGATATTTTTGACAACATGTTTTGATTATGCATTCTGAAAGCAAATATTCTGATTTTACATTCTGAAAGTAAATGTTTAGTTCTACATTCCAAATACTATAAATGCTCATGTTTATATACTAGTATATGTTCTCTGCTTAATGAGTTGTTAATAACTCATTCATCTTATCTCCACAATATTTTTTAAATAATTTTGATGTCTCAGCTGGAAGTCAAGAGTAGAAAGTGTTAACAAGATTTGATGGTCGTAGAGGAATAAGTATCGAATGGTACAAATATTTATTGGAGAGTTTTATTTAGTAGATTTATTATTTTATGTTATTTTTGATATTTTGAGTCATGGATATTTCCGAGACTTTGTGGAGATTTTGATTTATTTTATTAAGGTATTTCTTTGGTGTCTTGATGGAGGAACATACATTTTTAGTTTTGAATAAATGAGTTTATATTTTATGGGGAATTTAGAGTATATAAATAGGTTATGAGAGATGATTTTAAGTTGCAAAAGCTAACTCTCTGGAACTCCGAGGTCGAGGCGTTACAATTGGTATCAGAGCCAGATTTGAGATTCTGCATACTTTATTGGTTGAGTTTTAAAAATATGAGATTTAGGGATTCTGCATGCCTATCTGTTTTGATGAGATCTGAGGTTTTAAGGTTTGTAGAATTTAAGGAATGGCTTCCGTGACACTTGGAGTCTTAGATCTCGTAGGCTTCTTTGCGGATTATAGAAAAGAATTTTTATAAGATTTGAGGTTTAGATTTTTCTTAAGGTCATGTACGTAAGCTTAATTAAAACCTAGGTTTGAGGTTATACGGATATTTGAGTATGAAGTTTTGGATTTCAGCGGCCTTTAGGAAATAATTTCATATTTGATATCTAGAAATCTGCAAGTTGCAAGAGACAATTATTTTGATATTTAAAGTCTTAGAATCGGTAGGAATTAGTGATTGTGATCTATGAAATTTGAGGTTTTAGAATTGCCAAATGTTTTGAATTAAATTCATGACTTTTGAGGTTTAGATTAAAAGGACGTATGTAAGTTTAGAGCGATGTCAGGTTTACAATAATTGATAGTAAAAAGGGTTAGATTAGTTGGTTAAAGATATGGTTAGGAAAAAAAAATCTTGAACTTGTTTTAAATATTTTTTTGGTATATATCTTTTTATTGAAACCTATATTTTGTTTTCTTTTTTTTAGAACATTTAACCAAGCTTAAGCTTACCGGATGTCACCTCGTTGTCAAGTTCAAAATCTTGAGAATTTGAAATTTAGAGATTCTACATACTTTAAAAAATGATTTTGATGAGATCGAAGGTTTTAGAATTCTGCAAGGTCGAGGATACGATTTTGACGACATTTAAGGTTTTAGCACTTGCAAACTTATGGATTATTTCCTACGAAATATGAGGTTTTAGATCTTGCAAGTTTTAATAAATAATTTTTATGACATTTGAGATTTCAGATCCTGTAGGCTTATTCACTAAATTTTAGGAAATGATTTTGAGAAGGGTTAAGGTTTAGAGTTTGAAAGTATACACAAGTTTGACCGAAAGTCGGGTTTGAGGTTTCGGATTTTGTATGCTTATTCTATAGACGTTACGAGATGGCTGATCAGGTTTGAGAATATGAGGTGTTAGACCTTGCCGACCTTAAGATACGAATTTTATGGGATTTATGATTTAAAACTCAGCAGACTTTAAGATGTGATCTCAATGTGGTTTAAGATTTAGACTCAGTGGAATTTAAGAAAGAATTTTGATAAGATTTGATGTCTTAGATTATGCAGACTTTAAGGAGTGATTATTATGAAATTTTAAGGTTATTGACTTTGCAGATAATGGGGCAATTGATTATTATCAAATTCGAGTTTAGAGTTTCAGTAGGTTTTAAGGTATGGTCCTTTTGAGATTTAAGATTATTGATTGCAACTGAGAATGAAATAGAGTATTTAATAGTATAAGAGTGTGTGCATGGATTTGGGAGACTAGATGTCGGGTCACTACCAAGCGTGATTAGTGTCATTATGGTAGCTTTGGAGATTGTAGATTTTGGGAGGATTCAAGAATTTGTGAAATGAGCTTATTAGGAGGTTTAAATATTATTTTGGGAGTTCTCTTTATAGTTATATGTGAGGTTTAGTTAGAAAATAATAATAATAATAATAGAGGAATTATTAAGTTTGTAGATCCATGGTTGAGGTTCATACTTTTAGGTTTGGAGTCGAGATCACGTATGGAAATCGACATTAGAATTTTGGAATTTCAGGGGGAAGAGGTACTGGAAAGTTAGGGTTTTTAAATATTAGGCTTGCTAAATAATAGAAGTTTAAAATGGGCATGGATTATGATGGACAAGTATTTTTAGGCTTTATGTTAGGTGCAACAAATTTTGAGGACGTAATTTTTTGAAGGGGGGAGGATGTAACACCCGGCCCAGTACGAAGCTTACCTGCGATTTTTTATTTTTATTTTTTTTATATGGATGAAAGGCCCACTTGGAATTTAACGAGTGATTTTAGGATTAGGCTTCGGGCCTAGAAGTTTATTATGATGGAATACAGACTTTTCTTGAGCTTGATACTTAGGTTAAATTCAGTTAATATTTTATGGACCAAGTGGATTTTATTTTAGTTGGTATTGGGCCTGACCATGTTATGGAATGAGCTAGGCTAGTTTGGAATGTGAGTCGAGGCCCAATAGTATTTATAAAAAATACTCAACCTATGAGAAAGATGGCGAGTAAGCTAAGTATATTTTTGTTGGATTGTTCTAATCGGCCCAACTTAGGAACTCTCTACAATATCCAAATTGTGGGTCAAATATCTTGGAATGGGCCCAAAAGGCCCAGGCCCCTGAGAAGTTAATTCCCCACCTTGCACGTCTCTTTCCGTTAGTGACAACATGCACGTCTCTACATGTATTTATACACTTCATGTACAGCCTCTTGCACGTACTGTCATTCATGCATCTTAGGCTTCATTTGGAAAGCAAATTCATCTCAACTCATCATTACAATTTTTTCAAATCCAAACACAAAATATAATAAATAATTCAACTTTTCAAATCTCAAAATAATAATAAAAAAAATAATATTCTAACAAAATTTTATTATCTTAACTCAACTCAGTTCAACATCCAAACATACCTTTAGGGTTTTCAAAGTCGCGATAGCCTCCCACAGCCTCCAGTCCATGTCCAGGAAAACAACCGAGAGCCACCCCACTGCCAAAACTCCTCCACACCGTAAGCCTCCCCCCTCCCACTCAAAACCACCGTGTGATAGCAACCTGCCCAGCCCATGCGAAACCGAGAGCCACCGCACCCCCAGCCACTGCCATAAACGAGCCTAGCTCGAAACGCAACACGGTGTCCCATCCCGTGGCGCCGCTACACCAGATTGTCCACTGCCCCGTAGTGCAACGCAAAGACCGCCACACTACCGTAGAAATCACCCAACAAACCACCACTTCCACCCTTGATTCTTCACGTCTCAGTCACCAAGATTGCACCGCACAACAAGCTCTGTTTTTCACACCAAAAAATAGAGCAACCCACATCCACACCGAAAACCCTGTTTCCTCCACACCTCAACCGCTCGGGGCCCTGTTCATGCTCCTCAAAACAAGCCAAATGCCGCCAGCAACAGAAGCAGCCACCCATTGCCCCGACTGCTCACCGTAAGCCATAAGCAGTTCTCTGTCTCTCTCTCTCTCTCTCTCTCTCTCTCTCTCTCTCTCTCTCTCTCTCTCTCTCTCTCACATCACGCTCTCTTTGGCCCTCTCTCAGTGCTACGCCGTCGTTCTCACCACCGTCGACCTTTGCCTAGTCCCTTGCTGAACCGCACACCTCCTTCCTTCTCGGTATGCCTCAGCCGTATCACCACTTTGTGTTTTCATAGTTTCAAATAGAAACAATCATGTTGCCTTTTCGTAAGGCTTATATTGAGGTACGAGGTTTTTTTATGAAATTTCAATTTTTCCCTCTTAGTTGTAAAACCAAACACGGTTTTAAAAGTGGGTTGTCAATACTTTGGACCACATGGACTTGTTTTCTACTGGGTCCCGTTTTATTTTTTTGAGTGTGTTATGTTAAGTTATTTTGAAGTTAAATGTTTTTGGATTGGGCTTGGATTCTAAATTATTTTGGATGGATAATATTTTTATTACAACAACTTTTCATTATTTTAAGTGGGTTGGGTTCGATTTCTTAAATGAACTGGGGTTTGTGTTGAAATTAGATTAAGTGTATTAAGTGAATTTGATGGATTTGAAAAATGATGGTATTTTAGGGTTATGAGAATTTTAGGTTTTAAGAAATTAAAATAGCACGATTTTTTTTAGCAGTTCAGATTTAAATATCGGGATACGTGTTCGATTGGAAATTTACGGAAATTACATGACAATTGTATAGGTGGTGATTAATATTTACTCAGCACAGTTGTGGAAAAGTTTTGAAAAGCTAAAATGTCTAAGTAAGCGGAGTTCCTATATTAGACTTTGCATAAAGGAAATGAATTGAGATCAATTTTGAAAAATGTGTATGATTGATTATGAAAAGAATTTTGAAACAACCTCAGTTATTTGTTTGGCATTGCTCATGAAATCTATATGAAAGAAAAAGTATTTGTGCATGTGATGCGAAAATGTTTTGAATTTGTTTTTGAATATGTGAAATGATCTTAATCTGCTTCCGCACTCTATTGTGATATGATGTGGCATTTCAAAACCTTTGGCATGATTGTCTAATTTTGTTTTCGGTTATGTTCAATTAAGGCCCCATCATGGGTGATAATAATGGCATACGATCCTGCCACAGGTAATAGTAGTGGTATACGGCCCTACCACGAGTGATAATAGTGGCATACGACCCTGCCATGGCTGTTAATAGTAGTATACAGCTCTACTACGAGTGATAATAGTGGTATACGGTCCCGCTACAGGTATAATGATAGTTTATAACTCTACCACGAGGGTTAAAATGGTATATATCCCGATGTGATGCTCTGATATGATATGAAGATGAGGTCTCAGTTTATGATATGCCAAATGATTTTATTTTTGAATAAGAATATTTATGAAAGTTTTGCTCTGATATTTTTGACAACATGTTTCGATTACGCATTTTGAAAGCACATATTCTGATTCTGCATTCGAAAAGTAAATTTTTTATTCTGCATTCTGAACTCTGTAAATGCTCATGTTTACATACTAGTATATGTTCTCTGCTTACTGAGTTATTGATAACTCACCCCTTATCTCCATAATATTTTTTAGATAATTTTGATACCTCAGCTGGAAGTCAAGAATAGGAAGTGTTAGCAAGATTTAATGGTCGTAGAGGAATAAGTACCAAATGATACAAATATTTATTTAAGAGTTTTATTTAGTAGATTTATTATTTTATGTTATTTTTGGTATTTTGAGTCATGGATATTTTCAAAACTTTGCGGAGATTTTGATTTATTTCATTGAGGTATTTCTTTGATGTCTTGATAGAGGAACATACATTTTTTGTTTTGAATAAATGAGTTTATATTTTATGGAGAATTTAGAGTAAATAAATACGTTATGGGGATGATTTTAGATTGCAAGGGCAAACTCTCTGAACCTTCGGGATTGAGGCGTTACGAAACCTCCATTCAGGTTGGCTCCCTCTTGACTCATCCACGGTCTCTATTCTCTAGATTGATGGGTAGACACCAATTGTAATATTCCGATCTCGGAGGTTCGGAGAGTTAACTCTTGTAATCTAAAACCATCTCACATGACATACTTATATATTCCAAATTTCCCATAAAATATAAATTCATTTTTTAAAAATAAAAAAGATATGTTCATCCACCAAGACTGGAGACACCAAATAAATACCTCAATGAAATAAATTATAATCTTCACAACGACTTGGAAATATCCATGACTCAAAATTCCCACATAACATAAAATAATTTCTCTACTAAATAAAACTCTCAAATAAATACTTGTATCATTTGACACTTATTCCTCTACGACCATCAAATATTGTTATCACTTCCTACTCTTGACTTCCAGTTGAGGCATCAAAATCATCTAAAAAATATTGTAAAGATAAGATGTGAGTTATCATCAACTCAGTAAGTAGAGAACATATATTAGTATGTAAACATGAGCATTTACAGAGTTCAAAATACAAAACAATTATAATTATTTTTAGAATGTAGAATCAGAATATGATATAAAAAATAACAGAGCAAAAATTTAAAAATATTCTTATTCAAAATTCCTTTAGCATAGCATAAACTGAAACATCACATCATAACAGAATTTCATGTTTAACCCCCGTAGTAGAATTGTGCAAATCCCGATGGTCAATTGAGCTTAAAAAAAAAATTGAAATTTACCCCTTATTATTCTCAGAGCCCCGAGTGTGCACACATGAAAAATCACGTAGAAAACCACTTTGACTTTTAATGTGGATGCACCGAAAAACAGAAAAGTTGGTACCAACCTGAACAGAGGCCATAGTTTTACACCTGTGGTAAGGTCAGAACCGAACAAAAAGAAAATGTAATGTCAAAGATTTCAAAAATCATATCATATCATATCAGAGTATTAAACATCTTCTGAACAGAATAAAATCATATCACAAAAATATAATTTATGCATAAATTTTCATATTTACTCTCTTTTACACAATTTAGAAACAAAATACCAAAATAGCTCATGTCTAAACCATGACTACTAGAAAATATTTTATTCTTATATCGAATTTCATGAGTAATGTAGAACAAATAAATGAGATTGTTTAAAATTTCTTTTCATAACAAAACATGCATATTTTTCAAAATTGATCTCAGTTCATTTCTTTTATGCAAAGTCTAGCATAAGAATCCCACTTATATGAACTTTTTAGATTTTCAGAATTTTCTCACAGTAGTGCCGAACAAATATTAATCCCCACTTATAAAAATTATGTAGCTTCGGTAAATTTTCGATCGAACTCGATCCTTAAACTTGGATTGCTAAAATAATATTTTTTTTTCTAAAATATTTAAAATTCTCTTAACTCTAAAATATCATTACTTCTCATATTTATCGATATTCTCTTAATTCATCCGACTAAGACAATAAATTTTAAATTATTTATTTCTAAAATATAACTAATAAAAAATTAATACAAGATTATATAATTTAAAATTCTTAAATACTTTCTATTAAATAACTTTTTGGACCAATTTAAAGTGAGGGTAGCTTAAAATTTTTTCTGTATTCCTACTTAGGCTCATCATAAAAATCAGGCCAACCCAAATTTCCAATTCAAAGCGCACATTGCCTTACTGCATAAAGGGGCATAATGTAATAGATTGCGTTTGAAAGTTAAATTTAAATTGAGTTGGAAATTAAATAAAATATTATTTTTAAATATTATTATTATTTTAAAATTTAAAAAAATTATATTATTTATTATATTGTGTGAAAATTAAAAAAAAATTGTATTTATAAAATGTGATGAGCGGAGATGATTATAAATCTAAACAAAAGTTTACTGTACTTGCATAAAAACTTTACAGGAAAGCTTAAACCGATCTCGTTCATTTTACTTGAACACAGCCCAACTGTTCATCGTGGGAAGAGGGCGGCAGAGACTTACCGAGGGAAGCACGAGCGGCGGCAGGTGGCTGGGCTCGGTGGCGGAGCAGTAGGAGAGGGAGAGAGAGGAACCGTTACTCACGTCGAGGAGAGAGAGAGAGGGAGGGAGAGAGAGATGAGCGAGAGAATACATACGTAGAGAGAGAGAGCTTTCGTCGAGGAAGCGGACGGGGACCGAGAGAGTTAGAGGGAGCTGAGGGCGACATGGAGGAGCAGCGGTAGCAGCTGGGCAACGTGGGGGGTCTCGGTGGCTGAGTGGGCGTTGGTCTGTGGGTGTTCAGATGGGGATGAAATGCTCTGTTTTGAGGAGCAAAAACAGGGGTCTTCGGTTCTCTATGCAGGTGGCTGCCGGTTTCGAGTAGAGTTGTGCAGTGGGCTATCACACGGTGGCTGAGCAGGGGGCGCTACGGTGGTGTAGAGCTGTTTGTTGGGTGAGTTTACATGATAAGGTGTGGGGTAACAGCTTGTGGAGCCAACGGCTGGGATGGGGTTCACAGTTTGCCAATAAGCTGGGCGGTGGGGTGGCGGTGGGGTGGCTCTCGGTTTGGCCATAGTGTGCCATGGTGGTGCGCGGCAGAGGAGCTGGAAACTGCAGCAGTTTTCGTGCGACGTGGAGGTTGTGCTTCACTGAAGCTTTGCGGCTTGAGTAGTTTCTCTATGTGCAGAAGGGATAAACGTATTTATATATATCGGTGATTGAGAACCGAAAGGAAACCTAGAGATGACAAACGTGCTTGCGGAGGAAGCGGACGCGATGAAGCCGTGCATGCAGTAACAAACGTACGTGAAACGTGATCGAAACCGTGCATGAAGAGGAGTCTGGGACTCTCGCATGGTTCTCACGGCTTGGGCATTTGGCCCATTTCAAGTATTTGGGCTCAAATCTGTAGTGTATATAAGAATTAAATGCGCTCTATAAAACAGGGCCGGCTCTTCCAAGTTAGACTGTCTAAGACTCTAATAGAATAAGGTCTCAAAAAATATATATATATATATATATAATAGAATTTAAAATATATATATATATATATACTCAATAAAAAATTTTAATTAATTTAATAAAAATGAAAATATAAATAAGATTAAATAGATATCATTATTATTAAAAGTATCACATATAATGATTATGATCCTTGCCTTGGTAGCCAAATAAACAACCTCAATAACATCTAAATAAACCGTGATCAAACCACTGGCTGAGATAGCCAATTAACCAGTACTGTAGAAGCATTCCTAGCTAACGTATGCACTGTCCCCTGGCCAATGACCAGCTTATACCCTCTTGTAAACCAAGACGGAGCTTCAGATCAGAATCAAAGCCTGCCAATCCAACTAGTAGTCCAGAAGATCGTGGCCATACGCGCGTTTCTCCATTCATCTTTCTGCATGAAAGAGAAGTGCCATGCATTCGTGGGTTTGGTCTTTTCTTGCTCTCTCTTATATAAACTAATTTACTGTTTCTTGAATGCAGTGGGGCCGGGAAGATGATGCCCCATGGCCATTAGCAACAACCGGAGGAGTGGTGATAATTGAAGTTGCTTGCTGATTTTTCTGCGATTTTCCGGTCCTTTTACTCTCTGATTTTTGTCCTGTTTGCCGTACCTTGACTCCTCGTATCATCTGGGAGGTTTTTATTCAAAACTTCTTAGAATTAAAAGCGAAAATAAAACAATTTAATTTGGAAAAATTATATTAAAGAATTTCTAGGATGAGAAAATCAGATGGTGCATATAGGTACGTACATATTTGCCACACTTGACGTCCGAGTAGATGACTATGAAGTCTCCTTCTTGGAGTCCATTGGCCCTCACAAAATCTCCTGAAATAATACTCTCAAAGTAATTAAAAGACAAAAGTAATCAAAATGGATAAAGCTATGCCAAAAAGATATAACCCACCTGTGTTTTCAAGCAGGTACATCCTGCTTTTATTATTTGGCCAATACCTGAAACTCCATGAGAGCAGAAAAACAAAAGAGCAAAAAACCAGCGATTATTTTGACTTTACTAAAAGGAAAGATAAAATGAATATGAAAATTCTATATACCATACTATTATCCCGCTTTTATCTCATTAAGTATGGTGTGACATATTTATCATTATTAAATTATTATTTATTACATATTTTTTCATTATCTAATAATGATTAATGTGTTACATACTACTTAGTATGATCAAAATAGGATGAAAGTGTGGTGTATAGCATTATTCAAAAGAAATTAAGATTAAGATTTAATAGTTTCGAGTAATGCTAAATAAAAGTCTCAAATATTGTACAGATTTTGTACAGGCTTTTCATAAAGGTGTGGGCTCATTAAGGGCCCATTTGGCTATAAAAACCATCTCACCTCATTTTATCATTACAATTATCTCAAATTCTCACATAAAATATAATAAACAATTCAACTTTTTCAAATCTTAAAATAATAATAATATTAAAAAGTAATATTCTAATAATAGTTTATTCAATTAATTTTGAAAGCATCTCATTTTATCTCACCTCGCTATTCAAAGGAGCCGAATTTTTCATATTTTCTACAGTAGAGTCTACTTTTTAATAAAAAAAACTTGCGATCGAGTATCGTGCATTTATGGTTTGTACACATAATTTCTTATTAGTTTATACCTATAGCGCATGTTCCATACACGGGAGGTTCCTATGTCTTCCATGGCAATAGAAATGCCATCTCTTGCCTCCAACTCTGGAAGATGTGTCTCTGCTTCCTTCTGATAAAATTTCCAAGTTATCCAAACCAAGTTTTATTGGCCCTTATAAAAGCGTATACATCAGCAAAGATAGGGAACAAAAAATCACTAATTAAAGGAACCGTCCTGCACTATCAAAGAAAGAAATGGAGGCTACCTTTGGCAACACAATTCTTCCAAGGTTACCAACATCGCTCTGCTTCAGCACCTTCTGGAGTAGAAACCTCAAGTTCTTCTCCGGTTTCCATCCCTATTATTCAATCAACCCACAACACACGCATCATTCATTATTCGAAGGACTAAATTATCAGAAAATGTTCTCCATCTCTTCCCTAAAACATTACAGCATTTCACACCTGGTGTGAAAATCAGAAACAAAACAACGAGCTCACCTGTCGTTTATCCGATGCAACTCTCCCCGGAAAATTCTGCCCCTGCATGGCCGCCGTCTGATCAGCTGGATGTCCCATTGCAACCTCCACTGGCATCACCGGCGAGGCTGAAGCAGCCCCACCGTTAGCGGTTACAGAGGGCCAGTACATCCAGTTTCCTGGATTGGCTTGAGCTGCTGTGTTGCAATTGTCATTCCCAAGCCTAGCATGCTGATCCTTATTCTGGCTTGGGTGCTGATTTTGCTGGTTATGATTATTGTGATGGTGCCTGTGGTGTGATAGAAACCGCCTTTGCCTTGCCATCCTCTTCTTCCTTGCTTCTTTAGTAGCTGAAGAACCAAACCTCAACAGCCTCTTGTCTTGATGACCACTAAAATAATGTTGATGTGGGTATTGATTTCCATAGCCTGCACAAGCTTTTGGAGCCGGGTGAAAACTATTGCCTGGGAATGAGTTGTAATGAGATGCCAGAGCCAACTGTGATGGAGGCCATGGATGTGAGGAGCCCGGCATTTGATACTCCATCATTGTAGCTGTGTAAGGACTGTGGTCATTGATATTAGAAGCTCCATGATCTGTATAAGGACCAGTACCTATATACCCAACCATTGGAGGATACGCCGACGGAGCCTCCAGTACGGCGGTCGGCTCCGGAACATAATCCCGTTGAGGGATCCATGTTGACAGGGCAGTGAAACAAGGGTTTGATTCCGGAGTCGTGGAATTTGAATTTAGATTAGCGTTAGGGTTAGGGTTTTGGAAAGGGTCTTGGTATTGGTTGGGAAAATAAGTGGATTCTTCTTTGCTGCTTCGACTTTTCTTAAGATGGTTACTCTGAACCCATTCAAGTACAAGTTTTAACAACTGCTTCATGGCCTCTTTTCCTCCACCCAAGCGCTTAGCCGCGCTTTCGATGGTGGCCTTCTTGATCCTCACACTCCTCAGGTCTTCAGCAGAGACAGTCTCTTTGTTAGTTCTAAGCCATTCCAAGAACACCGTGGCCATGTCTTCCGGATCCTTCTCCACTTGGGTCTCTTTGTTTTTAGTCTGTGATATCAGCTGTTCATGTTCTCGATGAGCATTTTCTTGCATTGCATGTTCCTCTCGGGACATTTGCTCTAATTGTTTGAAGTCCTCCAGGGGATTCTCACTTCGCAAGATATATGACGGATCAAAAAAATCGTTGCTTTCAATCAGATCCATGTACCCCAAAGTCTCCATCACATCCATACAGTCCACACCTTCAAGGCTGCCATCAAGCGGCTTAGGGGTCTCGGTCGAGGCGGTGGACGCTAAGGCTGCCGGGGGTGCATCCATTGGATCATGCTGGCCGTGGTTGAAACAACACTTCTTCTGATCCTCATCTTCCTCTGCATCGGATTTCAGAAGCACCCAAGAAGCAGCGTAAGAAGACGAAGAGGTCGAAGATGACGACGACGAGCAGGTGATAGCCTTGACTGGTGCTGGAATGGATGATGACGATGAAGATGGTGGCATGCAAGGGAAATCATGAGGGAGAGGTGGTAAACGATCAGTATATAGGATTGAAGCATCATGGAAATCAGCTAACAGATTATATTGTTCATTTGCAAGCCAGATCTGCCTCTCATCAACACCCAGTAATGCTTCTTCTTCCTCCATCGCATCAAACCCACTAGAGTTTGCATCAATATTTCTAAACTCTGCATTCAGATCTTTATCTTGCACTTCTTCACCGTTCATTTTTTTTTATTCCCAGAAATGATAAAAGAGGGTGTGCAGGCAAAGCAGGTTAAAACTTGAAACCCTTTTCGGTTCTGTTGCTCTCAGATGGAGTTTAGAGAGAGAAAGTGCGAAGAGCCAGACGAAAATGAGAGAGGAGGGGATAGGGTTTTCTATGTTCGGATATGTGCAACAGAGGCTGTTTTGTTTCTGATTATAATCAGAAACAAGAGGTAGAAGGGCCCGCTTTTTCTCTCAGATCCTCAAACAAATTAAGAAGCAACATAAAGCATCTGGGTCTATCTCCACATGAGCAAATAAGATAACATAAACAATTACGATCACCAATTTACCAACAAGGAAAGCGACCTCTCTTCTCTAATCTACGACTCTGTTACTTCTTATAAATTGTATCATTTATCAGAGAAAACGATCCCATCACAGAATCAAGAACAACAATTCAGGCTGACAAAAAACAACACTGATTCACGATCGAACACTCAAAATAAAAGATACTACTTTTACACTTGAGTCGTTGGAAACTAAGAGAAACGCGAAGACCGGGCTCAAATCTGGCAAACCAATTGACACGACTCTTTTCGAGATACCCACATGCCCAAACCTTTCTATAACGTTTCAAACCCCCCCATGCCTGTTCTGGTTTCTTCTAGGAAGTTCCCTTATCTGAGCACTCTTATTGCGAATCAGCTCAAAACATTTTTGTTGTTACTTTTAAGGGGGCATTTACACCACAACTTGAGAGAGAGAGAGAGAGAGAGAGAGAGTGAGAGAGTTTTACAGCTTGTTTTGGAGCAAGAGGAAACACGAAACAAAAACCTGGTGCCGCGCCGCTTTTTTTCTCAGCCAGCTCACTCCGGGTTCCGTGCCACCCGCCATACGTCTCCACCTGAATGGTACCACTAGCGGTGCATCAGCCTTTATGAGCAACATCAGAAAAGAAAGTAAATTATCCTAATACCGCGTAAGAGCAAAGATACACTCACAAAATATATTTTACAGTATATTTTTATAAAATGAAGTTATTTTTATAAAATATTTCATTAAATTATTTTTAATTTAAAATATATTTATGTAATGTATTGCGAAACATATATAATATGTGTTTATCATTTTTCTACCGCGTAAATGTTTTGTAATTAGATCATTAATGTTTATGCTCTTTGACTCCAGTTGCACATTTCAAAAGTGGTTTAATTTACTATGATAATTAATTCGAAGTTCTAAGATTACTACATAGAATAATATTTTTATATCCTAAATAATATTAAGTACGAGATCTGTTAATTATATATGTGAATTCCTTTTATATATGGAATATTATCAGCCTCTTAATTGGCTTGTTATAAGCAACTAATAATTAATATGTCGAACTTATATATCCTGATCTTAGCCAACTCTACTAGCTGATCTTAACCTTTTGAAAGGAAGATCGTTACCAAATTAGACAACAATATCAGAACATACATTGTACGTACGTCATGAGCATTTCAAGTATTTTTTAGCATATATATCATGCATGCATGTAATGGTAATATTCAATTAAGTTCCTGATTTTTTTAAAAATATTCAGGTGATGATGATTTGAAACGCATTAAAGTTCGAGTACAGGTCATTATTCCTGTATATATGCATGAATGGATCGATCGTTGCTCGACAAAAGGAATTCTAGAGAAAAAAAAAATAATAACAATCCATTTTATACGATCAATTTGCACAGCTTGTTCGTGCTCGAATAATTGGATTTTCCGAAAATAAATAAATAAATTTAGGTTCTGTTTTATTTTGTTTCGCCTTATATCAACATCGATCGTCAAAAGTAAAAATCTAAAGGATAAATTAAATTAATATTTATTAGTAGTGATGTGGATGACAGAAGGTACTTAATTGCATTGCATGCGTGGAATTAGCTGGGTACGTGGAAGCTAGCGGAACGGCGGGATTTGTAGTTTTTTGCGACGTGTCCCGCTTCCCATGCACCTCCTGACGTAAACCTCTCTACTCTCTCTCTCTCCCCTTCATCCATCCACCAATAAGAGCGCTCTTCCGTTTCAATCCGTCTTCATCACAACGGAACAGAGCGGGTCGATCGATACTTTCATGACATCATGATCCAGAGACATATATATATATATAATATATATATATACACACTGTAATGCTGGTATCCGACGGAGTCAGAGTTGTCATTTCCGAACTCCGACTTCGAGAGTCAGAGCAGAATTTTTCCTTCGAGTCCGATTCCGAATAGAGTCAGACTGTTTGTTTCTCTACGTTTCTTACAGATCAAGTTGTACGTTGGCTTAAGATGTTTGTTTTGTGTATATAAGACGTTGTGGAAACAAATTAAAATGCCTTTGGAGTGCAAATACTACCATATATATCAAAAGATTCAAAACTTTACACCCGACAAAAAGATGAAGAATCTGATACTAATAAAAGTTTTAATCAATATGACTCAATTGACCAAAATTCTAATTGCAAAAAAGATAATTAATATTGGAGATCAATACGAAAAAGAAAAAGACAAAAATCAATCCAGCCAAAGTAAGAGTATCATGTGGTGGGTCCTTGTTTCAGTCTTTACTCAAATCGAGCACAATGTAATGTAACTACATAAATATAAGTTATAACTACATAAAAATGATTATCAAATCCCAAGTCCAAACCTGTAAAAAAAAAAAAAATTACTGAAAAGATTAAAAAAAAAAAACTTTAAATACAATAGTTTAAAAACTAAATAACATGTATGATGTAGCCATAAGTTATAACAGTCTCATTTATAGTGTAATAACAACATTGACTTAGCCTTGAAATATAACTACATAAATATTAAACACGAATTTCACTCAAATCTCAATGGTCCAATGGTCATGCCTGAAATGAAGATAGAAAGTTGCAATCAATAAATGAAAAAAAAAATTGATAATAAAAAATTAAACACGGTAAAAGTAGAATTTGATTCTAACCAAGAAAGAGGGTTCTCTCGACTCCATCCCAACTCTCAAGGGGCGTCCGTCTCAGGCTCTCATTTATCGGTAATTATGTTAGGGTTTACAATTAAGTCTATAAAATTATAAAAAGTAGAAATTAGAAAAGTTAAAAATAATTAAATAATCATTTAAAAGCATATAAACTTACCCGATTCAAGCATATAGCTCTCGGCATCAACCCCAACGGTATCTAGTCCAATGAGCATTTCACTTATCCAATTCTATGTGCAAACGAGGGCCTCCACGGTTGACGGTGACAATGAACTCCGATAAGCATCTAACACGCAACCTCCAGTGCTAAATGTCGACTCTGAGGCAACGGTAGTGACCTGAATGGCTAGCACATCTCGGGCTACAGTTGAAAGGTTTGGATACTTGGTGGAATTAACCTTCCACCAAGTTAATAACTGAAATACATTACTAGGTGTCTCGACAGCTTCCATAAAATATCGTTCAATCTCATATGTACACTACATAATATTCCTTGTTGACATGAGTTGATGAGACTACTGGATAATATGATGGCCTCTAACCTCTACGGATGGGTCAATATCACCTGAAAAAGCTGTCGACCCCATCGGCCTCGAATGTGAAGAGCTACCAGCTGTGGATAAAGGCTGACAACTATTGCTGTAGTAATTATATAAGTCATCAATATCACTTTTTAGCACTCTAATGAACTCTGCAGCCTTCATTGTCCCGAGGACGGAATTTATCCAAAATTCTAGAACGGCCAACTTATATCGGGGGTCAAGGATCACAGTCACAAATAGTAATCTATCTATCTTCTCAATATTCTCCCAATATTTATCATATTTGGTCTTCATCCTCGTAGCCATAGCAAATAACAATCCACCAGAGTGAGTACAACTATTTTCTAAGTCGAAGTGAAGCTCCGAGAGCTCGCTGAAGAATGAGTTCGCAGTCGTATATTTGGATCCAGATAGCCACATGGCTCTTCAAATTAAAGTGACATGTCATGGAAAACATAAGTATGGATGAGGATAATGTGTCCACTTATCTCCAAGTACATACCCAGTAACTGTCCAACTGGGGCTATCTTGAATACAATCTAATGAGATACCTTCTACGTGCTCGCTTTAATATAACAATCTCGTTGCGAGTCAAATTCTCCTATCCTAATTTTTTTTTCAATAGACACATTTTTCATGACATGTTTGCTAATTCATTAGTCTCCCTCTGTCCTAAACTTTAGAGATTACATTAATCTAACACATATCCACTTCCACACTTGTAGCTAGGTCCTGGTAATATGGCATGTCTTGCTTGTAAGAAAATGGGAAAAGAAACCTCCATTTGAAAAAAATTGAAGAAAGAAGACTAGAAAAGAAAACCCTTCAGTTTTGCTCAAGTAAGTTCTGCTTTTGAAAAGAAGGAAATAAGCAAAAATGCAGAGAAAAAAACAAAAATATAAAACACAAAAAAAAGAAGCAAAAATATATAACACAGAGAAAAGAAAAAAACAAAATTCTTTTGATTGCAAAAGGAAGTCTCTTATGTGATCCTTAAATGCAGAGAGCTCATTTCTTGATTCAAATAGCCCATTTACAAATTTACACATTGATTTTTGAAGGAGTAACATCTCTTACACATTTTATCAAACACATTGCATGCATACAACACAACTTACAGACACATTATACATTTCATCAAACACATTTTCTTACTACAAATTTACAAAACCAATTCACAAGAATCGCAACAAAATACTCAGACATGCATGCTATGAGTAACGGAAGAGACGTGTACATAAAATTAAATTGCTTGATTTAATTTTAGGGCTCGGAACCCCTCGCTCTCACCATAGGTTGAAGTTGAACGGAGGCTAAAGTTTGGATTGAAGTCGCGCACTACGGAGAAGCAAAGAGGAACGGTGGCAAAAGAGACGCGAGAGAGACGTGAGACGCTTCACTAGTTCAGACGTAAGACGCGAGAGAGAATGGAGGATGAAGGAAAAAGGAAGAAGGAAGGTCCTGCGTTTTGGACTCCTCGTGTGATGAAATGACTGTGTTCCACATTAAGTGGAACGACGTCGTTTAATTTTTTTAAAAAAAAAAAACTAGATGTAAAACTGTTTTACATCTGGATTTTTTTAAAAAAATTCGAAGTCGGAGTTCGGAGCTCCATTCAGCTCCGAACTCCGACTCCGACTCCCTATTTGGAGCTACCCCGAATTCTGACCACTTTGACTTTGTTAGAGTCGGAATCGGAGTGTATCTGTGGCGGAGTCGGAAAATTCAGAATTTTGCACAACCCTAATATATAGTACTAGAGCAACGTCCAAGGGATGGTCGCCTAGTTGGTGAAAAATATTTTTTACAAAAATTATATGCTTTTTTTATTTTTTTTAAAAAAAATGATCATTGAATTATCTAATGCATAGAAACAAAAATAAATAAATTTTAGCAAATATCCTTGATAACGATATGTTAGTGAAGTATAATAATTACATATTTGGATAGATTAGAAAACAAAAAGATTAGCTCAAAATACACCATAGTTTAATATAAGTTTTACAAATTGATCATTTTGCTAAATTTGTTTAATACAAGTTTGGCAAAAAGATTAATTAAAAATACTGGCTGGTTGGTTTGTGGCAGACCATGCAATGCATGATAATACCTCTTTATGATCATCGTGTAAATTAAATCGTGGAAGATGCATATATATATATATATATATTGTGATCAGGCAACATGTCACAAGTACATATTAATTTGAACATTACGTACCTAGAATCATTTTTGTAATCATGTTACGTCCCTTACATTTCATCTATCTTAATGGAGATATCTTAGCAAGAGCATAAATCATACTTATATTTCAAATCGGGGTTAATTATTACCTTATACTTTTGATCATAATATTAGCTAGTTTATCGTTCTATTACAAAAAGATTAATAGTTTGAGAGTTTAATTCATAGACAACACTTCGAGATAATTCTAGCAACTGATTTTTGCGATCTCCTTAATGAGACTTCTACAATATTCTTCTCAGGGCGAGTGTGGAGGATGTAGAGTTGCAAGCAGAATAGCTATTGTGTATATCTCAAACTATCTGACCACTGTCTGTTGTAGCCCAAACTTTTCCAATGCCATTTCTCTTTGCTCAGTTGACCAAAAGGTGCCTTGCAAATTCAATATGCCATCAGAAAGGCCAGGTCATGAACTTTTTCTATGATATTGATAACCATTGGGCACAAGGTTAAGAACTTTGAGTTAGATTAAGCACTGAATTTGAAGCAAAACTTACAAATGAAATTTAATGCAAAAAATACCAAAAAATCAAAAAACAAAATCAAAGTGGTAGAAGTTCTCATTCAAGTAGATCAAAAGTTTTAGGAGCTTTACAATTACTTTTAGTTGTTGTTAGTTAATAATAGTTTATAGGAATTAAAATCCAAATAGCAAAAACCATGACATTTATGTAAGATTCAGTTTATACAATTGAATGACATAGAACACTTCCGAGAATAAACAAGTTTTTAAGTTGGAAACAAAAGAATATGAAGAAACCAAGTGAACTGGCCTATCATGTGGTTGGCGGTGGCGCTGGAAATCACAGAGGCTGTGGTCAAGATGATGGAAACCGAGGAAGAGAGATGCGTTGGGGCTGCCAGGTTGGGTCTCACTACTTCGGTGGTTTGGGCTTCAGCAACACGCACCATTTTGAAAGCACCACCCGTAGAGTTGGTGGAGACAGTAGAGACGCATACATACATACAGATCATTAGCAAGAAAAATGAGAGAGGGATCTGGTCCTGAAGTAAAAATAGAAAATTTAGAGAAACCCTAGTAGAAACCCATCTATCACGACATGCAAACCAAAAAACCCATCTATTTTTTTAATAAACAAAGAAATCAGATCATTTAACGGGGAATAAAAAATCAGATCTTGGATCATCTACCACGACATGTAAAAAACAAAAGCTACAATCCTCAAATCAAGATCAAAACTTAAAAAAAAAAAAAAAATTACAATCCTCAAACCCGCTTCAATGACATGAAAAAAAAAAATTAACGCTGCAAAACAAAGACACGAAGACGAAGAGATCATATATAAACGGAGAGGGATAAAAACGGGATATGTGAAAAATGGAGGGGCAAAATGGGAAGAAAATGTGAGACGAAAAGATACTGTTCCTTTTAGATAGATGCTTTTATATATAAGAAGATATATATATATATACACATACATATATATATATATATAATACTCTAATCTCACGGACACCTCCAATCTTGCCACATCTTCAATCCCTCAGCCTTTTATGTTCTTTTGATTGGTCACTCATACCCGGCCCCTAGAAGAATAAGATTTAACTATATAGCTGAATTTTCAAAAAAACAAAAAAAAGAAGTAAAATATAGCTGGGTTTTGCACACTCGTGGAATAAGTTGCAGGAAAATTTTAACCAAGAATAGCTAGAAGAAATGGCAATGATCTTTAGAGGACTGCGGCATATATAGAAGGAACAGGTACGTTTTTTAAAATAAGTTTGAAAGTCCAATATTTTAAAAGTTGCAATTTCTAGCCTTGAAGATTTTTGAGAAGTACAAAAATTAACTAAATAAAAGACAGCAGGAAAATGGGGAGACAAATAGAGAAATGATTAGATGGAAACCACCTGCAGATCAGGGGTATACAAAAGTTAACTTCGATGCAGGGGTGGATAGAGCAAACAAAAAACTGGGGATTGGTGTGCATGATTGGCTAGAAATAACAAGGGTCAGAAACCTTTTTTTTCTTTTTATTTATTTATTTATAGGCCAACCTTTCATAGCTGAAAGTTATGCTTTGTGGAAGGTAATTGAAATATGTTCTGATCTACGGGTGAAAGATGTATATGATCCAAGCTATAAAGGAGAGAAAGCAGGATTGGACTTGGCCAGATAGGGCAGTTGTTGACAGAGATAAAATACATTATGTTGTAGTTGCTCAGTTCACTTATCGTGAAGGGAATGTAGCTGCTCATGTATTAGAACTGAAGGCATTAATTTCAAATGAAAGGGGAGCAAATATGGATAGAAGAGGAACCTAATGATCAGATCAGGTGCTATTGTATTGAAAGAAATGGATGGCCTGTAAATGATTTGTTTGAAAGTAATGGAAAGGAGTTTTGGTTGATTAAAAAAAAAAAGATCATTAAAAATAAATAAATTTATTAATAAAAAATACATTAGATGGAGGAAATCTAAACTCTAATGTACTCTCCAAAACTTCATATATATACATATATATATATATATTCGGCGTAGAAATTAAAATAATAAATATTTAATTTTACTAAAATATAATTGGTTTAGTTCAATATATAAATGATTATCATGAGCACGGTTGTTGGAGCAAAGCATCACCATATATATGGGTTGATTAATTTGAATTTGTCTAGATATATAGTTATTGAAGCTTACCTATTCCGCTTCCTCTGCATGAATAATATCGAGTAAGAAAAGATGTTAATTAGACTAATATTAATGCTACTGATCATTATTCTTTTTACCATCATTCTCTTATCGTTTCATGATGTAGTTTTAAATGATTAATTAGAGACTATTTATATATTATGTTTCACTTATAGACTTATCATTTAATGTAATATCAAAAAATGTTGAGAAAATAATGATAAAAAAAATAATAAATAGATTTTTCATATTAATAATTAATACTGCTCTCGAAAAGTGGGAGCAGCCAGACATGAAAATAGTGGTTCCTCAAGCTCATATATATATATATATATATATATATATATATATATATATAAAGCACCTAACAAAAAAACTAAAAAAACCCAAAGCAATTATCATCGCACAAACTACGTCAAGAGTTATAAAGAAATGCAAGAAGAAAATTGAAATGGGAGCTGGTCGGAGTACTGAGATTGGACGGTGAGGGATGGCCGGTACTGGAACCGTGGAAGCTGGAAGAAGCAAGAGTAGACACAGTATGATGTGTATGAAGGTGGGTACAGATCACGTACTACAGTCAACTTGAAAGGTGACCCCTGTATTATTGTACCGATAGTGTAAATTGCACTTTTACTTTCTGTTTTATTTTTTATTTTCAAACATTTTTAAATCCATTTAAACATTTTAAAAAAAATAAAAATTAAAAACTAATTAAAAAAAGACTTCCTTAACTCATGAAATCCCTTTAAAAGGTGAATGAGGACAACTTAGTACTGCTCAACAAGGTTGCATGAGTTTGACTCACAGTAGAGGAAAATGGAAGAAGATCACCAGAGCGAAAGGTATGCTTAGCGTGACTAATTTTTCCAATTTACCAGAGAAGAGAAGCTTAGTTGATGAAGTGGTAGAAGACATAGATGCATGGGGATTTAAAAAAAAAAAAAAAAAACGTAAGGGTGAAAATGTTGTGCAAAAGTATTGTGAGAATGATCAAATGGCGGTGGTTGTTAGGTAGTCCCGCCAACAGCCATGAAAACATTATGTTAGAACTGTCGGAGGTTTAGAAACTCTCGAACAATTCAAAATCTTCAATGGCTAGTGAAGGAAAAGAGGTCCGATTTAGTTTTGATTGTGGAAACTAAAATTACAACTGTAGGTCAGAGGTAGGGGTATCAATTCATTCTTACTCTCAAAGTCATATTAATGCAATAATAAAATTAGCGGAGGAGATAGAAGATTGACAGTTTATTGTATTCTATGGGCACCCTAAGGCCAATAAAAGACATATAATCCAATAAACGACAACCAACATGGGATTTATAAGTATCTTTTAAACCTAATAATCACTTGCCTTGGTTGGTTTGTGGTGATTTCAAAATGCTTGACAAAAGACACATCCTGATACAAACCTACTTAGTGGAATTCAAAAGAGTCTCTATAATTATAGAACCACCTTAAGTGAGTGAAGCAGACATAAAGGGTTAGACGTAGAAAACAAAATAAAAGAAACATATGAGTTGTTAAGTCAGTTATAAGATAATGAAGAGCAATACAATATTGAGGAAATACAGAAGCATCAAAAGGAGTTAGGGATATTACTTCATAAAGAAGATTTAAAGTGGAGACAAAGGGCTAAACGACATCGGTACAAGCTTGGTGATAGGAACACTCAATTTTTTCATGCTTGTGCCACACAAGGGAGAAAAAAGAATTTCATTAAGAAAATCCAAGATATGGAAGGCTAAACAGTTAATGAGTCAGATATAGCAAGAGCTTTCAAGGATCACTTTCAAGTCATTTATTCATCATTTGAATCTGAAGAAACAAATATAGAAAGCTGCATTCAAGCTGTTGATAGAAGGGTCACAGAGGAGATGAATGTCCAGTTAGAGATGCCTTTTTCTTTTGTTGAGGTTTATGCGGCCTTAAAAAGAATGGGGCATTTCAAATCTCCAAGACGAGAAATGCCTAGTAATCTTAATCATACTTATATAGCTCCCATTCCTAAAGTTAAATCTCCATGTTCTATTAATGATTATAGGCATATCTCTTTGTAATGTTTTGTATGAACTGATTGCTAAGGTTCTTGCAAATAGGCTAAAATGTATTTTGCCTAATATAATTTCTAGCAACCAGAGTGCCTCTGTACTAGGCAAATTAATAACAGATAATGTAATGGTGGCCTATGAGGTTCTCCATTCCATGAAAACCTAGAAAAAAGGAAAAATTGGTTGTTTCGCCTTAAAACTCGACATGCCTAAGGCCTATGATAGAGTGGAGTAGAAGTTTTTGGAAGCTATGATGATGAAGATGGGTTTTAATGAGAAATGGGTAAGGTTGTTGATGGCTTGTGTTGAATCTGTTTCATATTCAATATTAATTGATGGGAAAGAAGGAGAATAGTTTAGACCAAATAGAGGGTTGAGGCAAGGGGATCCTTTGTCCCCTTACCTCTTCATCCTATGTGATGAAGGGCTTAGCACTCTATTGAGTAGAAAGAAGCAATGTGGAGGGATAAGAGGTGTGGCAACAACTAAAGGGGGTATACAAGTCACATATTTACTCTTTGCAGATGACTGTGTCATTTTCAGTAGAGCTACTCAATCTAGTTGGCAGAAGATCTAAGGCATTCTTCATCATTATGAAGTAGCTTCAGGCCAAGCAGCTTTGAATAGACATAAGACTTCCATCATGTTCAGTACCAACACAACTGAGGTCATAAAGAGGCAGATTCTTCAAGATTCTAATACTATGGTGCATGGTGATTAAAAATTATGGTAAGTATTTAGGGCTTCCAACTATGCTTGGAAGATCTAAATATAAAACTTTTAGAGGCATCAAGGAGAAGATATGGAAGAAGATTAACAACTGACAGTCTAGCTTTCTTTCTACTACTGGAAATGAAGTTTTTATTAAAGCAGTTCTCCAATCTATGCCTACCTACACAATGAATGTGTTTCTTTTACCAAAGAGCTTGTGCAAGGATATCAATGCTTTACTTGCCAAATTTAGTTGCAGTAGTAAAAAGGATGGGAAAGGAATAAATTAGCCAAGGTGGGAAAAGTTGGGTGAGACAAAAAATCTAGGAGGGTTGGGATTTTGAGACATTCGGCAGTTTAATAAGGCTATGTTAGCTAAAGAAAGGTGAAAGCTACTGCAAGAACCAAATTCATTGGTAAGTAAAATCTTTAAGGAAAAATACTTGAAGAACTGCCAGTTTTTTAAGGCTAGATTGGGACGATCTCCATCCTTTATTTGTAGGAGTATATGGTCAACACATGAATTACTAACTGAAGGTGTAGTGAGGAAAATTGGGAGTGGCAGAAACATCTCAATTTGGGGTAAAAAATGGATGTCATAGTCACATTTCTTTAAAGTACATTCTCCTGTTAAGATTAAATTATCAGACGAGTATGTATCGAATCTAACAAGGTGTGTGCGAACAAATGACTAAAAAATTACTGGACTAAAAAATATGATTGTTATGTATTTTTACAACATATATTACCTGTTGGTATCCGTGGGTACTTGACGAGAGATGTGCGAGTGGCTTTGACTGAGTTTGGTGCATTTTTTAAATATTTATGTACTAGAACGTTGAATATAGAACCTTTGGATTGTACGGAATGAGAAATTGCTATAATATTGTATAAGCTGGAGAGTATTTACCCACCGTCATTCTTCGACGTCATGGTTCACTTAGCCGTTCATTTGCCACGTGAGGCTCGACTTGCAAGACCAGTCCAGTATAAATGGATATATCCCATTGAACGATTTCTTGAAAAATTGAAACGCACAATGGGTAACAAGGCCCGCCCAGAAAGATCAATTGTAGAAATATATATTAATGATAAGTGGCATACATTCTGTTCCAAATAATTTCAAGGCGTTGACACGAGGTTTGATTGGCCGGAAAAAGACTTTGATGTTGACCAAGTAAGACATCGAAACGGGTTTTCTATGTTTTCCCAACAAGTACATCCACTTGGTGCAACGCGTGATTATGATTTGTGTGGAAGAGAGCTCGAGAAAGCTCAATAGTACATGTTAAACAATTGCCCAGAGATAGAGAGCCACTTGAAATAAGTTTACATTATCTATTAATTAATATTGTAATTTATTTTATAAAATTATACGAATATAATTTTTTTGGTAATGTTTAATTTCAGTGATCATATTAATGTGCTCAAAGAATTGGGAGTCAATATTTACATAAGTTCTGAGTTAATATTTAGGATATTTGAGAGGTTTGGGTCGTTATGTAAAGCCTTCTAGCTTTTCCTCAACGTCAAGTACCTCTATAGCGTTAGGGAATATGAATTCCAGGATCGAAGAACTGATTGTAAGACAGCATGAATTAGAGGCTCAATTGGTGAAACAAGCAGACATGGAGATGCACATCAAACAACAAGAAGAAGAACAACAAGAGTTCAGAAGAAAGATCAACTCCAAATGCAGACGCTTATGCAACAGTTTAGGCCTCCAAATAACTAATTTTCGTGTTTTGCATACATAATTTTGGGATTTAATTATAAAGCTGATGACAATATTATTGGTATTATTAATATTTTATTTATTTAGTTCAGACTTATGACTACTTTTATTTGTATTGAACAATTTTTAATATATTTTTTTAAATATTATTTAATCATGGCTATTTTGTTTTAATTTTTTGGTTAAAATAAATAATTAACCGTTCAAACGGCTATGAAACGTTTGAACAGGATACATCGCAAATAACCGTTAATTGAAAACACAATAAACCTTTCGAACGGCTATTAATTGGCAAATCGTTCGATCATTTCATTATACATTCGAACAACTTACTCAATTCGTAAAATAGTAAAAATATAATTTTTGTTCGATATCAATTTGTTTGTTTAAATGTTCCTTCATGTCTATTTGGTCGAACGGACTAGTATAGACCGACCACTCATGTATGATACGTTCAAACATAAATATTCGTTCGAATGTTTTTTGTTGGCATTCGAACATCTTTCTACGACGAAATTCATTTGTCCCAGAAAAAAATGGTCGTTCGAACAAATTCGAATGGTCGAGCAAATATTCTTTCCAAAAGATATTTTTTGGACAATGATATTGGTTTGACTTTGAGACACTTTATTTTCATTCCAAAATGTATTTTTAGACAAAACTCCAATTTTTTGAGACGAAAATCTCACACACACACACACACACACACATATATATATATATATATATATATTGTAGTATTCGTCCCAAAAGACATGATATGTTGTAGTCTGTGTACGTTGAACTTCTTGTACAATTACAGCTAGGTGTAGGAATTGGACCCAAGATCATGATGCATATATGTAAGCACTGCATAACAATTAAGTTAGTTCATGGTACTAATACTTTCCTAAATGGTATATATGTGATGATATCAAATAATAAGATTGATGATCCCATGCTAACCTTTAATAATTTCATTTAGAACATATATATATATATATTTTCAATATGAATAATGCTAGTTAGATGCTCTCTCATTTTGCCCTCTCATTTTGACTGTTCATATATATATATTTTTTTTTGCTTACTGATTAAGAAATTAACTATTAGTGTATTGATATTTTTTTATTTTTTAAAAATGTTAAAAATATTTTAAAAAAAAAATGAATTGTGTCTAGGCAACACGCCCATTGATCACTGTTGGCTGGCGGCAACCTAGCAGCACTCTTTCAATATATATATAGATGAAATCTCTTTGAACCAATCCATTTTATTATAATATGTATATATATATATATATATATATTTATATATGTGCGCGAGAGCATCATTTGATGACATCAGCATGCATGTAATTAAGATACATGCAAATATTTTTTAAAAGGATAGATTAATGTGAATAAAATATAATTAATTTTCAAATGCTAAAGGTAAAATAGTTAATATCGCATGCAGGGTACTATTTTGGAAATTAATAGATATGCGCCTCTCACATGTTTATTGGATGAATTTAATTAACTGATGATTTGAAGAAATATATATTATCTCATCCAATTTGAAGAAGAACATAATTAATTGTGCCAGCTAGCTTACATATATTTATATATATATATTAGTTATTTTCCCTTTATATATATATAGTTTAATTAAAGAACCATATAATTAATTGAGTTCAGTGTATTATTGTCCTAGCTAGATGATTAGTACATGAACTGATCATCATGATATATATATATATATATATATATATATATATATATATATTATATATAGTACGCGGAATAACATATCGATCGGTACGTAATTATAAATTGCACCATATGCAAAAATGTTAATTTAGTTTAAATAATAGCAATATATCATGTTAATATAAGTTCAAACTTACATACATTATCGCTTTATTTCATATAATTGTTTTCAATATTATTCTAATCTGACCACAATAAACATTAATAATTATGCCGCTCATGAAATAGTAAATAAATTAGTTTTTTAGTTTTTCTACTTTTATTTATTTTAGTGTGGGTTTTTAAAAAAAAATAATAATTATTTCAAAAAATACATTTGTTTTTTTTTTTTTCTTAACTGGACTTAATTTGTAATTTGTAGTTGTTTTTATTAACTGGACTTGAGAAAAACTATTAGTGGCAGAAATAAAATAATAATATTGTTTTTAGTTTTTTATTCAAATTAATTAGTGGGTTTATTTAACAAATTGGGATGTATTTCAAAAAAAAAAAAAAAACAAATTGGGATATGCAACAATTAAATTAAGAAAGTAGGGGGACAACTCAAGTCATACCGACTGAGGCTATGTTTGGGTACCAAACATTCCTCAACACTTTCCAAGTATTCTCGTACTTTTGAAAATACTTCACATGCCAAACAACTTAAAATACTCTCAATGGGACCCACAAACTCACTTCAATCTCTACTCATAACTATTCACAAATATTCTATAATACTTATCACTATTACATATAAATAAAAAATAAAATCGCTATAATATTTATCACTATTAAATATAAATAAAATAAAATCACTATAATATATAAATAAAAAATAAAATCACTATAATATATAAATAAAAAATAAAATCACTATAATATATAAATAAAAAATAAAATCACTATAATATTTATAACTATTAAATATAAATGAAAAATAAAATCATTATAATATTTATCATTATTAAATATAAATAAAAAATAAAATCATTATAATATATAAATAAAAAATAAAATCACTATAATATATAAATAAAAAATAAAATAACTATAATATATAAATAAAAAATAAAATCACTATAATATATAAATAAAAAATAAAATAACTATAATATATAAATAAAAAATAAAATAACTATAATATATAAATAAAAAATATTTATCACTATTATATATAAATAAAAAATAAAATCGCTATAATATATAAATAAAAAATAAAATCACTATAATATATAAATAAAAAATAAAATCACTATAATATATAATAAATAAAAAATAAAATTACTATAATATTTATCACTATTAAATATAAATAAAAAATAAAATCATTATAATATATAAATAAAAAATAAAATCATTATAATATATAAATAAAAAATAAAATCACTATAATATATAAATAAAAAATAAAATCACTATAATATATACTATTATATAAATAAAAAATAAAATCACTATATATATAAATAAAAAATAAAATCACTATAATATATAAATAAAAAATAAAATCACTATAATATATAAATAAAAAATAAAATCACTATAATATATACTATTAAATAAAAAATAAAATCACTATAATATATAAATAAAAAATAAAATCACTATAATATATAATAAATAAAAAATAAAATTACTATAATATTTATCACTATTAAATATAAATAAAAAATAAAATCATTATAATATATAAATAAAAAATAAAATCACTATAATATATATATAAAATCATTATAATAATAATATAACACTAAAATATATAAATAAAAATAAAATCACTATTATATATAAATAAAAAATAAAATACTATAATATTTATCACTATTATATATAAATTAAAAATAGAATCACTATAATATATAAATAAAAAATAACATTACTATAATATTTATCACTATTATATATATATAAATAAAATCATTATAATATTTATCACTATTATATATAAATTAAAAATAAAATCATTATAATATTTATCATTATTATATATAAATTAAAAATAAAATCATTATAATATTTATCATTATTATATATAAAAGTAAAATAAAATCACTACAATATTTATTAATATTAAAAAATCACTATAATAAAATCATTATAATATTTATTATTAAAAATCAAATCACTATAATATTTATGGGACCCACACATTTTTCAACTACCTACTCAAAAGTCAACAACTCAACATACTTCACACATCCAAACAACTCAAAATACTCTCAATGGGACCCACAAACTCACTCCAATCTCTACTCATAACTATTCACAAACATTCTCAACACTTCTCAACACTTTTCGACACCCAAACGTACCCTGAAAGTCGACCGAGAAATAAATAAAGAAAAATGCTATTTTGTCCCTTCGTTTTGCCCTCTGGATTTGACTGTTAGTATATTTCAATCTTTTTAAAAAAATTTTAATTCTTTGTACTAAAAAAATTAACAAGTTACTATTTGTGTATTTGTGTCTATTTGTGCGTATATATATATATATATTAAATTTTTAAATATTTTAAAAAATATTTGAAAGAATAAAAAATATAATTATATGTATTAAGAATACGCTCAGTAGTATATGACTGAACGACATAGTATAGTACTACAAGATAAATGAGTTTTTGTGACGACTAATTACAACGATTTTTATTTTCCTTGTCAATAATACTGTTTTTGCAACATATTTAAAAGATGATAAAATTCAAGATAAATAGTACAATATTTTTTAAAAAAATTACCATTATATACTTACATACAGCCCCAACATGCATGTGCGTACGTATAAGAAATCTGGCCAAATCCACTTTAGTGTCATATTGTGTAAAACAATTAATGTTACAGATGGTCAAATTAATTGTTTTTTTTTTTATGGTTGATGTTATATTTTTAAATTATTGTGTGTGTGTCTATATATATACAAACACATATATGATATAACGTTTAGAAACAATACTGAACGGAGTAGCTAGCGATTTCAATGGTTATAGGACGGCCTCGTACGTACGTTAGGTCCAACTGTCTTATCTTATCAATTAGGAAAGTCGACTATCGTCACTATCGTACTCATACTGCCAACCCATCGACACTGATTTCCAATGTTCTGTATCAAGTTTCCTTCCAATATTATTCCATAAGATCATGCGATCTCTCGGCCTTTGAGACTTGAGATCGACAGCGAAGCTCTGAGCTCGCATTTAACATCATTTACTACGTACTAGCAACTGTCACCCACTCGGCCGCCTCTTTTTCCCTATATAATGCGACCCTCGACACTGCTAGTTTCAGATACTCCTACAGCAAAAGCGAAAGTAAGAGAAAGAAAGATCTGAGAGAGTACGCTTTAGTGAGAAAAAAATATAAGAGATCGACCGAGATGGCAGTTATTAGGTGGTGTGCAATGCTGGTTCTTGTTCTAGCTATAGTTCAGACTAGTAATGCAGCAAGAACTGCGCCCAGCAGCAATGGTGGCAGCGGCCTCGACGACCAAAAGAACTTTATTTCATACGGCGGAGTTGGCGGCTATTCTGGGCTCGGCAACGATGGACTCCCCTTTGGCGGAGTGGGTGTAGCTGTTGGCATGGGTGGTGGGCTCGGCGGCGGACTCGGTGGAATGGGTGGCTTCGGTGGTGCTGGTGCGGGTGGTGTTGGCGGTGTGCCTGGTGTTGGAGTTGGGGTTCCAATTAATCCTTGAAGTTGTTTATGTACTTGTACTGCATGGGATTTGAGTTTACCTAACAATTACCTTATCCATATATAATATGATCTAGTACTGTTTGGAAGTTAATTAGTTGATTAGCTGTGTGAGATGTTAGAAGTTTATCTCTATTATGTTTTTCTTTTCTGAGCCGTGAGAGATCGATGTTTGTATTTGGATATGTTTTGTTTCCTAATGTCTAATTAGAAACCAAAAATAAGAATATTAAAGAAAATGTTTCCATTTGTCTTTACTTCGGGTACTTATAATTGCATGGCATTTGAAGCTTTATCAACATGGTTTATTTAACAGCATCTAAATGCATTCGATTGTGTCATTTTCTTATTATTTAATTTTTTTTCCCTTCGCAAAACTGGGAAAGCTTGAGCTAATTAATTAAGTTCCATACTTGTCGAAGTTGATCATATTTGATTAGAGCGGTAAATGAATCAGTATGTTCGATAGCCTGCTCGATACTTGCCTGATTAAATTCTTATTAAACTTGACTCTTGAAAAAAAAATCGTCCCATAAAAGTAAATACCCGCTCGATTAGTAAATGACACATACTTGACTAAATTCAATTCAACTCGGCTAAAACTCATTAAGGCTCGAGTCGACTCGTTAGCCTGACTCAATTAAAACTCATTCATATATTGATAAATATATACATACAACTCTATATATATACATAATAATTAGTAATATAAGCATAACACCTTTTATAATTAAATATATAGTCTACAACCTAATTATTTATGCTTAGTCACTTGTGTCTATATAATAAATATACTTCATAGCTATATTTTATAATTTGTAAAAGAGTTAGTAGATAGGATTTAATAGTTTCATATACAAGTATGTGAGAAATATATATGAAATGTTGATATATACTATCATATTTTGTATATGTTTAGTAATTTATGTAGACATATAATATATTATTATTATAGATAAATATCAACTAGTTACATATTACTTGTTTATAAACTTTTACCATTTCCTATTTCAATAGATCAAGTTCTATTTGTTAGTTGTAAAAATTCCATTAAATTTCTATTTCTATTTTTTATTTATCTAATTTCTTAATTATTAAATTTTATTTAAAAAATAAAAAATAAACAGTTCGACTTCGAGTTCGAGTTGGCCGGGTCTTAGCTCACCAAGCCAAGCTCAAACAAAGATTATATAAAAATCTCGAGATTGAAGTTTTTTAACCAAGCCTAGTTCGACAATTCAAAGACTGGCTTGGCTCGACTCGGCTCAATTATATAAAGTTTGATAAGAGAAGAAATGATATATACAAGCCCCAAATGCACAAATCTCACCTAAGTCTCGAATAAAAAAATAGATCACATCATAGAAAAGTACGAAAAACTCACTTTTTCTTGATGAGACCCATATTTTTACAAAATGTTTGTACATTTAAAACTTGTACTTAACATTACTCATTTGATAAATTAGCATGTTGTAGCATAGTAGCATACCATACACTACAACAGAATGTGTCTTTTGTGACAGAAGAAATTGTCACAAAAAAATGGCAAACTGTCACTAAACATATTTGGTGACGGTTTGAAACCGTCACCACGACCGTCACCTAAAGTGCATCACAGAAAACATTTGGTGACGGTTTACTATTTAACCGTCATCAAAATTTTTTTTAGTGACGGTTGGAAGTGTTCCGTTCAGTACAACATTCGAACGTTCCTTTTTTTGTGACGGTTGAGAACTATCACAGAAAATCACATTCGGACGTAAAATTAAACATTCAGACGTTAACTCGATCGATTGGCGTTCGAATGAGAGAATTTGACGTTCGTTGATTATCGTTCGAACGTATCATATTTACGTTTGAATGTTAATGCGTTCGAACGTTAATTACAATAAACGTTCGAATATTTGTTCGAACGTAAACGTAAATGTTCAAACGTAGTGCGTTTAATGTTCGGACATTATTTTGAATGTAAACGAAGGAGCGTTCGAATGCAAGTTCTTTGTTCGAACGTTAATCGCTTTACCGTTCGAACGGTTTGTTCATTTTAGCATGAGGACGTTCGAACATATAGTTTAACGTTCGAACGATCCAATTGTATTTACGTTCGAACGTTTGTTAGAGTGTGAACCAACGTTCGAACGATTTTTATTTACATTCGAACGTACAGATCAGAAATACTAATTTCATAAAATTTTAAAACATAATACCAATTGTATCATATCATATACCCAATTAACAAGTAGCAATGTCTTATAAAAGTACAAAATTAGATATTAAAATTAGTCAGAAATATTGATAAAATTTATTTCTTCTTTTTCCCTCGCCCACGAGGATTCTGTTGCAACGACATAACACGCTCCATTTGCATCATCATCTCCCGTTGCACTTACTCTTGCACTTCACTGCGTATTCTTTCCTCCTGGTCTCTCTGTTGGTCCTGCAAACGCGTCTCTAAATGAGACTGTTGTTCTAAGAGAGACTCTAACTCTTGCTGTCTCGACCTCATATACTCATTCTCACGCCGTGCAGCTTCTAAATCTGCCGTAAGATTATTAATTTGTGAAGCCGATGAGGTTGAGGAGGATGAACATTTATGCCTGATAGATCGTCCCAAACCTCTTGCCATACTAGACTACGGCCCGAGCACTTGCGTGAATATGTCTATGTCACTAGGAGAGGATTTCTCAGAAGCCGACTGCATCTCCATCATTTTTCTCTGTAATTTAAAAGGTAATGATCGTAAATAATTAGTAACGTATTAAAAGAAATAGAAATAAGAAATAAACTATTAAAATGTTATATAAATAATTTATTTAACAAAATTAACACTGCTTACATAATTATCTGCAGCAATAGGATCCATCCACTCACTATGCTCATTAGTGTGAGCAGCAGCATAGACATGAATGAGGGAAAAGTTTTCAGGATCATCACGTTTCTAACAAAGCGACATTAGCAATTTTAAAAAGATAATGTTAGTACTTATCAGAAAGAATATCAGGAAAATAAATTAATTTTTTAATTTTTTAATTATCATTTTTTCAGTAAGACGGTGGAATGACCTTGAACTGGCACAATGGTGGACAGTCAGAGCGGATCTATTCTGTGCATTTGTAGAACTCAAGTGCTACAAAATATATTAAAAATGTTAATTGTAATATGTATACATATAATATATAGAACGAATATGAATGTAAATAATGAAAAGATATAAATGTAAAATACTTGATAATCTGGAGATGCGAAAAGATCACAACACTTTCTCCAATCATCTAACTTCATCTGTTGAAAAGGAGATTGCGCAGCCTCTTCCAACGTCTCAAACTTCTTGAAGTGGTTATGACATCGTCCTTTGTGACGTCAGAATAGTGTAGCCATCAACTCATTCACGGTTTTCAAATCCTCGCTAAGGCCAAAGTCAAGGTCGAATTCATCCTAATAAGGGAATCAGGTCAAAAAAATAATATACTAATCTAGATGAAAAAAATGTACTGAAAAGTAAACTCACCAGCACACGACTTCGAATATGCTCCTTAATCTCATTCGGAACATCTCGCCATAAGCACACATAAAATGGAGCATAAGCTCGAACTACTGTACCAATATAGGAGGAAAGCGATGCTGCACTATCATCCACTCCTCCAGTGGAATTATCAGGAATTGTGATCTTCAGTTTTCCGTGCATTCTATTTTTTTCAACAGAGATTCCACGTGTATAGCCACGACCGCAACGTGCAGATGCATCAACTACATGATAATAGATATACTATAATTATAATTATATAGTTATTGAGAAAAAAGTATTAACTATATATATAATTATCAACGACAATATTTCCTTACTGGTAGGTGTCGACTGGCTGTTGTTCTCTTCTGTGTTAGCTTGATCTTCAAGAACGGATTCCTCGAGTGGGGAGTCCTCAATGGATTCAGGACTTGGACTTGGCGAATGCACATTTCTTCGTTGTCGTTTTGGCGGCATTCTTGAAAATAATTAATTATATCAAAGAAAATTAATTAGAAGAAATTATGAAAATTCAAGATATTTTATAGTCACCTATATGAATAAAATATTTAGTACTTTTATTCTTCATCTTCAGATGAATTTTCCATGCTTGTTTCAGAATCTCCATCAATAACATCTTCATCATCATTATGCACCTCTTCTTCATCGTCCTTATCCACCTCATGTCCGGATTCTGATTCGCCTTCATCTTCTGACTCGTCTTCTTCTTCTTCCTCCTCACTTACTTGAATTGAATGATCATTTAATACAGACGGGTCGAGATGGACGGGTGAGACATCATCTCTACACAAGGGGAGCAACTCGAGTGCACCGAGGTCAACAAACAAGTTAATATCCTCTCCATCTTCCTGGTATGCCTCAACAATCGGAGTGTCATCTTCATCTCCACTATTCTCGTAATCTGCACTCGTTCCTGCTTCATATATATTTCGATGAACAAATTTTTGTACGACTCGCCAAGTTATCTCTCCACTATCTTCATCATCACTTTTCATTGGATCAATCAAGTAATAGACTTGGGTAGCTTGATAAGCCAATACGAATGGATCATCTTCGTACCATTTAGATGCAGTATTGACTCTCGTAAAGTGATTATCCCTATGTATCAAAACCCGACCACCGCCTAGATCCCACCAATCACATTTAAAGACATATGTTACAAACTCACCCAGATATTTCAATCCGATAATATCACGTATGATTCCATAATAGTCAATATCATCTGTTCCATGACTCTCCTCGACCAACACACCACAGTTTTGAGTCTTTCTATTACATTCACGGTCCAAAGTATAGAATCTATAATCTCGAACTGTGCATGCAGTATATCGAAGTGCTCTATTGTGATGATCGACCAATACATTTGCTGACCCTTCAGAAGGCTCACCATGTAGTACCCATCGCGTACACCCCAGATCCATACCGTTTACAAATATATGACGCTCTACTTCTTCCAATCCTATCGCACACAAATTTTTACACCCTCGACATGAACACTTAATGTAACCACGACTATCAGCAGAGGCCTGTGCAAAATCAATGAAGGTTCTTACTCTAAGTGCATAGAGTACGTAATCCTTTCCAAGTCTATCGTCCAGACGCATCAAATTTTTGTCCATTTCTAAAAACATCTATATATTAATAACACGTACATTGAAAATTCACATGTATGTCATGCTCCAATTCTCATTGCTTTTTTGATAAGGTAGTTGGTCCTATCCCATTCGAGATTATATTCTCCATATTGCAAAAATCTCGTCACTCTACTAATTTCCACGTTAGTAGAAATTTCGACAGCACCTCCCCATAGTTTTTCAAGCATACATGTTCAAATATCGGACAATTCAAGAATCAGTGGACACATAAATGTACACTAATTTCCAAACCGGTTTAAGGGTATTTATGCAATGTCACACGCATCTATCAAAAAATCATACAAACAATATATCCATGTTGTTTAAATTAACAATGTTACCTTCAAGTAGTGTTATATTCTTAAACTAAAGAGAGATGGAAGATTATGTGACCCTAAGTTTCATATCTTGTATACAACGAGTGAGAATAATATTGAAGAAATGTTTAAATTTTAGTCTAATTACTTAACCATCACAAACTGTCCGACCTTGACAACTCTCAAGGCCGAAGAGACTATGACAGTCAAGCAATTAAATTGAAATTCCAACATTTCTTCAAGATCATATTCCCTCGTTGTGTACAAGATCATCATTCTTAAAGTATAATTTTAATTGTTATACTTAATTTCAAAGGTTATACTATAATTTTAATTATTATAATTTGTAAAGAGTTATTTTAATTGTTATACTTAATTTCAAATATTATTATCACATTTTAATTATTACTATTCGTAAAGTTGAATTTTAATTATCATACTTATGCTCAAAGGTTAATCTAATTGCTTAACTGTCATAGACTCTCCAGTCCTGACAACTCTCAATTAGTGTATGTCAAGACCGCAGGAAAGTAGTCAAGGCCGGAGAGACTATGACAGTCAAGCAATTAGACTAAAATTTAAAGATTATAACTGTTATATATAATTTTAAAGGTTATTATATAATTTTAATTATCATCATTCCACAATTATAATCTTAATTGTTATACTTAATTGAGTGAGTTATTTATTTATATAGACAATAAGTATATAATTTTTATATAAACATCTATTTGATCCTTATTTTCTTTCTCTTTAGTTTATAATAAATAAGTATATTTACATATTCCAACTCTACTTATTTTGTAGATTCAATACTTTTTTTATTGAAGAGTATTTTAAAGGTTATATTATAATTTTAATTATTATCATTCTTAAAGTATAATTTTAATTGTTATACTTAAATTTCAAAAGTTATAATATAATTTTAAAAATTATAATTCTTAAAGAGTTACTTTTATTTGTTATTACTTAATTTCAAATATTATTATCAATATTTAATTATTACTATCCTTAAAGTTTCCTATTTTAATTATCATACTTAAATTTCAAAAGTTATAATATAATTTTAATTATTATAATTCTTAAAGAGTTACTTTTATTTGTTATTACATAATTTGAAATATTATTATCACAATATTTCAAATCCATATCACAACATATTCACAATAACTCACAAACTATTTTACAAACTATACAAACAATAATCACAATATTTCAATTGTAAGCATAAAATAACATGCCACATGTATTAACATATTCTATAACTTGAGTTAGCAATAAACATGTATTAACAAAGCTTAAGGATAATATATTTGTAACAATGTAAACATATTCAAACGTCATTCACAAATAATAATTTAAATATTTCAAGTCCATATCACAATATATTCACAATAACTCACAATATATTCACAAAATAATATGCCACATGTATTAACATATTCCTAAACTTGAGTAAGCAATAAACATGTATTAACAAAGCCTAATGACAATATATTTTTAATAATGTTTCTTCAAAACGTTATTCACAAATAATAAACACAATATTTCAAATCCATATCACAACATATTTACAATAACTCACAAACTATGTACAAACTATACAAACAATAATTACAATATTTTAAGAGTAAGGATAAAATCACAATAACATATTGATAAAGTTTAGAAATATACCTAGCACTCACAATATCCTATTACAAATCAAAATCTTCCAACTTCCCAAAACAACCAATCCTTCAAAAAAATACAACACTAATTTATTAGAAATATTCTATAACAAAAACACAATATAAATATCATAAAATTAAAAAAAAGACAAGAAATCAAAATTTTTTCTTACCAAAACTCAACTCTCTCTCACTCTCTAACTCAACTCTCTCTCACTCTAACCCTCTCTCTCTCTCTCTCTCTCTCTCTCTCTCTCTCTCTCTCTCTCTCTCTCTCCTACAAGAGCCTCGGGCCGAAACAACTTTCAACTCTCTCTCTCTCTCTGTTGTGCGCACAGGAGAAGAAGAAATGATCCCCTTCCTCCCGTGCGCATACTGATTAAGTTCTAAAATTATTAGTTTAAAAGTTTGAACGTTTAAGTTGTACGTTCGAACGTTATATTCTAAAATTATTCCCGCCCAGAACATTCGGACATTTACAATACACGTTCGAACGTACCCTTCTTATGATATAACATAAAATCTAGCGGGAAAGTTCCTGCGCTTTCCTCATATATGTTTGAATGTATCACAATTTTTCGTTCGAACGTTCATAGATTTACAGATGAACATTCGAACATTTAACTTAAACATCCGAACGTACATTTCATCAAAGTGTTACCATATTTGAGCGGGAAATTTCTAGCACTAATTTAACTAACATTCAGACGTTAACAGATTTGGCGTTTGGATGTATATAATTTTCTAGTGATTTTCATCAAATAGCGTTCGAACGTATTGTATAAACGTCTGAACGTCTGAATAATCATACATATACCTTAATCGAGCGGCAAATTTCCCGCCTCTTAGTTTAACGTTCAAACGTTAACTTGAAACGTTCGAACGTAAGATTCCTACTATACTAACTTATAATATAATATATATACTACATTTTATATATCTATAACTATATACTACATTATATAGTATGATAGCATAATACTTTAAATGAGAACATAATAATATAATATATACTAAATTGTTACTTATTAAATTCTTTATTATATATTAACTTATAATATAATATATATACTACATTTTATATATCTATAACTATATATTACATTGTATATATATATATATATATAGACAATCAGAATGTGTATTTTGGACACCTATCTTGATGTCTGAAGATACGTACGGCCAACTTCATAGCTACAAACGCAACAAATGAAGGTACGCAACTACAACATGATCACCAAGCTGGCTAGCTAGTCAGTCCTGTATTTTTCATTTTGTTAAGACATAATTTATATTATACTTATAATTTGAATAATAATCATATTCTAACTAAATTAGTATGAATATATTATATATACTTACTCCATGTTATATATTAAACTTCATATTATCTGTATATTAAATATTTTAAATCTTTACTTAAAATTAAGATCATAAACTTATAATTTTCTTGTTAATCATATTCAGTAAAAATTCAAAAACAATAATCACAATATTTTAAATCCATATCACAGAATATTTACAATGTTCTCACAACAATATTTATACACATATTAATTCATCAATAAACACCATAAACTCATAAACTATTCACAAAATTCACAAACAATAATCACAATTATTTCAAGAGTAAGCATAAAATCACAACAACATGTATAAACATATTGCTAAACTTTAGAAATATAACAAGCACTCACAAAAAAACCAATTAATCTAATTGTCAATAATATTATATAACATCATAATATATAACATAAACATTTATAATATAATATATTATAGATAATATTTTGAAAATTAAATTGACAAACGTTCGAACGTAATAATAATTACGTTCGAACGTTCTGTGTATATAAGGCCAAAACCGAACGTCGAAACGATATTTCCAAAACGTATCCATCGTCTACTCCGTTGCACGCCGCCACGCCTCCGTCATCGCCGCCGTCAACTCCGGCACAACCGTCACTAAAAGGTAGGCATTCATATTTTATTCAAATAACATGTATTTTATTAAGATTTGGATTGAATTTTGTTTAAAACCGGATAAGTGGTGGCCAGATTTTCAACTCCATTTTTCGGCCATCATGGCCAGCCATTGGCCGAATAGTCACCGTAGAAGTGTTTCTTGAACTGTATACTTCATTTCTACGGTGACATTTCAACATTTAGAAACTTGTAGAGAAATTTTCGAGATTTCAATAATGGCTGAGTCGACTCAGCCATTCTGCGTCGTAACATTTGAACGTTTCCCCAAGACGTTCGAACGTACGACGTTTAAATTACAGAGTCGTTACGGCTTCTACGTTCGAACGTTCATTGTCTTACATTCGGACGTCATATTCATCAATTTTCGGTCTAAACGTTTAATGTATATGTCTGGACGTACTACTTTTTAAATCTTATTAAACGACATACAGTCGAACGTGAATATTTTACTTTCGCACATAAATCACATACAGTCGGACGTTTAATTAGAACGTCCGAACGTAGTGATTTTCTACTTTATTCATGCTTCGACGTTCGGACGTTCATATTTACGTTGACACGTAAAACAAATACGTTCGAACGTATAACATAAACGTCCGAACGTACGTCAGCCAATATTTATTTATTGCTTATGTTCAAACGTCTATGTTTTACATTCGAACGTATATGTTTAACGTTCGAATGTAAATTTATTTACATTATTTTACGTGCGAACGTATAAATAAACGTCCGAACGTTTTATCTTTAACGTTCGAACGTTTATTTTGATATCTTCGAACGTTAATGCAGAGCAGCTTAAAATTAATACAAAAAAATACATTAATGTAAATAATTTTTTTTCCTTTTCTATTTTCAGGATATGACTCTTTCACTGCATACTAGGAAACGAGGGAGGGAAGGAGCCACGTTGGACACTGCCCATATCAGAGCTCGTACTGTTATGGTAGAGCGAGAGGTCCTGATTAATGAGTTCGACGAACTCTGTTAGCAGCTGATGAACCTGAGAGATGTTTTCCTCAATAGAGGCTGGGGAAATATCTGCACATTGAGGGGGAAGGTATACCCCTCAATGGTTCAAGAATTCTATATGGGAATGTGTGACATGCCTCAGGATGCATCCTCTCACACCGTGACTGTACGCGGTGTTTCCATTGAGGTATCACCAAATGTCATCGGCGAGCATCTCGGGATTCGTCGAGGAGTTGAGACATTTGCACACTCAACACCCTGTGAGGATGTAGGCACTTCTACATCATCTACTGGCCGCCCATTTGAGCTAGCATCAGCCAGAGATGAAGGCCAATCAGAGGCTGAGGATACTGGCGTCGTGGCTCGGGATGATGACCGAGACGAGGATTTCTACATCCTCACCGGGAGGGACCGCATGCAGATCGAGCAAAAGAACACCTTCAACCAGAACCATCTGCTGCATTTCTTCCGCATGTTGTACCTTATTGTTGCAACAAATGTTGATCTCGTGGCTCATAAAACCACATTTAGTCGGCTTCGGGCACAATTTTTGATATGAGTGGCAAGTGGAGATCCTATAGATTTGCTACTGCACATCTTTGAGAGGATCCGTTACTAGGCGAGCATCGTCTCCACTGATAATTTCCCATACGGTGTCCTAATCAGCCGACTATTACTTGCACGAGGAGTGCCGACCTAGCCAGAGGAGCGGGTCAAAGATCAGATGAGTCCCCTCGACATGACCACGCATCGACGTAGAATTGGACATGCGAGGGGAAGTCAGCCACCCCCTGTAGAGGATCTAGTTCCTCCGACGCAACCTGAGCCAGGTCATGTCGAGAGTAGTAGTCAACATACGCCGAGTACATCTACAGGAGATGTGCGGCCTGCTTGGGTTGATGCGGTCATTTCACAGCTGACTGCGCATATCGATCATAAGATCGATCGATCGCTCGAGGCTATATCGGCATCTGTTGCCGAACTCACCCATCGTGTAACTATCCTCAACGACAAGGTTGATATCTTGACTAAGGAGGTACGGAATTCGACTTTTGCGGATAACGTTATCATCTGACTGTTGTTTACTACATTCTATCAAATTTTGTATTTTATTTTTAATATTTGTAACGAAAAATATTATTGAATATTTCTATCATTTTTTAATTTCAATTTTTAATCTTCTTTGATGTTATATTTTCCAACTTTAATACTAAATCACTGCATTTCAAATATATATAAACATAAATATATATTTATATATTACAAATTGTGTATATATAAATATATACAATTCAATTTTTTAGACTTGTTCACAAATTATGCACAATAAAAACTACATAAATTTTCAATTAAAGTCATTTAATTTAAATTTACAATGAACGTTTGAATGTTATTACTTAACGTTCGAACATTGGCGCAAACATTTTACGTTCGAACGTTAATTAATAACATTCGAGCGGTTGTGCCAAAATATTTTACGTTTGAACGTAAACAGACATAACGTTCGAACGTATATGTGACGTTTGAACGTATATTTCTCATACGTTAGAATGTAAAAAAATCTCATTCTATCTTTAGTGACGGTTTCCAGAAACTGTCACAGAAAATACCTTTTAGTGACGGTCTAGGGACTGGCACAATTTCCCAACCATCATTAAAAAGTAATTATATTGTAGTGATATATACAGCTTCAATATTAATTGTGAGAGCTTTGAATTAGCTCGTCTAATCTCACCATTCCAAATAGAAGTTCTTGACTCGCGGCCACAATGCACTATATATATGCTCATCATGAAATTCTAAATTCAAAGATTTAACTAATAATGTTACTTTTATATATCATACTTATGTATGCTCATTAATATTGCAGTGCATTTTAATTAGGCGACTTTATAAATCAACTATTTAAATGAAACAATAACTTTAAAAATAAGTTGAATAAGCTTAAATTATATGATTAGAGATAATAAAATCCAGGACCATTAACAATACTATTTCTCTGCAAATTCTACCAATATTGTAACTCCATTTATATATAACTTGAAGATACCCAAATCAATTATTTTTTCAGATGTGACAAGCATATGATCAATATTTGCCACCTAAATAACATTATGTGGGTGTTATAATTGGAATATTTGAGTGGCTAGCTGGATTCATATATAAATACAAAGTGTATATATATGTGAGATAATGTATATATAAACTAACTAACTTTAGTGACAATGCCTTGGAATTAATTAATATGAAACTTTTAGAAAAATAAAATTTTTGGTGTGATAAATAGTACTAATTAACTAATCTCAACATTCATTTTTTTTTAATAAGTGTTATTTTTATTATAGATTTTTTTATTCTCAATTATATTAATAAATTAATGTGAAATATTTTAAATACTTATTTATTTAATTGGTTTAAATATTAAATTACTTAAAATACGTACTTTTCTGAATGGAGCAGTAATTTCAACGGCTAAAGGAAGGTCTCGTTACTCGTTACTCGTTAGGTCCAACCGTCTAATATTGCATTTTGAACGACTATATCGGCCATCCTGCCAAGTGCCAACCCATCCACACACTGGTTTCCAAAATTCTGTATCAAGTTTTCTTCCAATATTTTTTGTTTAAAAATGGTAGAAATTTTATATAAATAAATTTATGAATTGACATATTTTAATTATACGATGCGTTAAATTATAAAACAAATTTTATAATAAAACAAATTTTATATATCTAATCAAATTTTATAATTATTTAAATTTATTTTTATAATTTAATTCTACAAGAAAAATGACATTTTACGACCAGTTATTTCCAGTAAAATAACTATTTACAGTTAAAATAAATTTATTTCCATCTCAAGTAATATTTTTCGTTGTAAAATAATAGTCACAAATACTCATTTTTCTTGTAATAAATTTTGTATAGATATACTAATATTTTTTTTCAACTATTTATATAATCCTATGAACATTGTTCTACTCGATCTTTTATCCCATGAAATAGCTTAGAGCTCATTTAAATTTAAAATTATTTCCTCTCATCTCATTTTAACTAAAATTTTTATTATTCTTTCTTAAATCCTCTCAACTTATCTTTTATACATATCTCTGAATCGGGCGTTAAATCTCTCGTCCTTTCAAATTTAAAACAGCAAAGCTCTGAACACGCATTTAACCTCATTTACTACCCGCAACTGTCACCCAACCCCTCCTTTCTTGCCTATATAAAGTGACCCTCAGACGCTGCTCCAGGTACTAACACAGAGCGACAGAGGAGAAAGAGATATATATCAGAGAGATCAGTTGTGAGTGAGAGAAAAAAAATATAAGAGATCGAGATGGCAATGAGGTGGTGTGTAATGCTAGTTCTTGCTCTAGCTGTAGTCCACGCTACAGCTAGGATTGTGCCCAGCGATGCTGGCCTCGACGACCAAAAGAACTTCGTTTCGTACGGTGGTGTTGGCGGCTATTCTGGGCTCGGCAGCGATGGACTCCCCTTTGGCGGAGTGGGTGGAGCTGCTGGCATCGGTGGTGGGCTAGGCGGTGGTCTCGGAGGTGGGCTCGGAGGTGGACTCGGTGGAACCGGCGGTGGTTTAGGTGGAATCGGTGGATTGGGTGGTACTGTTGGTGGAGGTGTCGGCAGTGGGTCTGGTGTCGGCGTTGGTGGTGGGAGCGGCGTTCTTCCAAATCCTTGAAGTTGTTGTTGTACTGCGTGCATGGGATTTGATCAGTTCATTACCTAATTACCTTACCGATAGTTTACTGTTTGGCAGTAAACTATCGGTAAGGTAACAAATAGAACTGAGATGTTCTATTTGTAGTTGTTTGAGATGTTCTGCATTTTGTTCTATTTTGTTCTTCTTAATTTTCAGATCAGCTAGCGAGAGACGTTTGTATTTGGAGATGCTTTGTTTCCAACTATCTTAGAAACCAAAAATAACAGTATTGAAGAAAATGTTTCCATTTCTCTTTAAATATTACTTGGGGTACTTAATGCATGGCATTTGACGCGGCTTGATCTGTAGTACTTTAATTTTAATACGAGTATCTAATTAAAAAACTAATACTTACAGTCGTGAGTGTGCAAGCGCTGTATAATTATTTTTAAAAAAGTGAATAAATATAGGATCCACATAAAAAGAAATTATTTTTTTAATAGTGGATCTCATTCTTTTTCAAAACGGCTGCATGGTATTTGCGCACTCCATAACTGTATGTAGCATTACTCATCTAATTAATACATGATTCGATTGCCCGCGTGTCATTTTGTTGTTGTTTCTTTGTTCATTTGCAAATTAAATTCCAAATATATAATATCCTTTCATATATAACATTACATGTAATGTTAGGTACAAGTTTTAAATAGATAAATTTCTTGCAGTTTTTTTGTAAAATGGATAATGCTAGGGGCCCGCCAAGCATATATCGTTGGGTGTGCCCCCAGTGCAGTTTTTATTTTTTTTATTTTAAATATTTTTTAAACATATTTAAATATTCTTTTCAAAAAATACACATATTCACTATTAGTCAATCTCTTTACCATCAAGGAAAAACAATTAAAACACATGAGCGGATAAATCGACAGGAGGTTACTTAGCATTTTCCTTGTAAAAAAGTATATCCACTCATAGTGACGGAACCAAGAATTTATTGTAAGGGGCTGAGTAAAGCTAAAACTATAATAAAATATTTTTTGTTTTATTTCTAGGTCAAAATTAATCTATAAAATCAAAATAATTTTGTAGAGGGGCCAAAATAATTTTTTAGAGAGGGGGCCAACACAAGATGAGATTAATATAATTATACTAATATGTATTTTTTTTTCAGACCTTGAGGGGGCCATATTGGTTCCCTACCCCTTCATAGGTCCACCGCTGTCCACTCAAACAGATTAGGTTTTTTTATATTTTTTAAGGTGGAGTCTACCTTTTTATAAAGGGGTTGGTAGCCTGGATACTTGTCTATTTGAAACTTGTACAAATCATTACTGTAATTACTTATACTTCAACTTCAACTTCAACTTCAACTTAGCCTTAGCATTTTGGATCATTAACGTCATAAATAATTAATTAATCTAGCTAGCAAGAAATTAATTGGCATGTAAGGACCGGATCGATCAATTAATTAATTAAGTAGAACCATGGTGCATGCATGCATGGGACCATTGCTCACTAGAAGTTGATCATGGCCATTGCTTAACCAAGAATTATATATATATATATATATATATATGTGCAGATAGAAATGATGATTTTTCACTCCCGATCACGAAAAAATCGATCTTTTCACTCGTATATATTTAATTTCAAGCTCTCATGATATCACGAGAACTTGAAAATCTGAGTTCATGCATGTGAGCTAATTAATTAATGGAACACAGAAAAAAGTTCTTTCTTTTTTCAAAAAAGAAAATTAAGAAAAAGAACAGCTTAAAAGCGAGAAATATTTATCTTACATGAAGGGAATATTGGATGATCAGTACTATGAACATTTGAGGTAAGGTCTTACGTACGTAGCTAGGGCTTTGGACCTTTTGTTTTTTTGTCCTCAAATGTTAAAAGGGTCGACCCACTATCCGCAACAAGTCTTATAATTAATATTAATCCTGAAGTGGTTAATGGTGGTATTTTAACTTGGTTAATAAATATTAATACCTTTATTTATAAAACAGATATATAAAGAAAAAACTGAAAAAATAAATAAATCTACATGAATTAATGTATATCAAAGAGAAGCCTAATTAAATATAAAACTTACGCAAAGGCATTTATATCAATGGATTGGTGGCATATATTTGATGGGAAGAGAGAGTTGATCACAGATCACAGGCCACACAAGTAGTACTATAGAGATGTTTCATGGTCATATAGGGCAGTAATTGAGCCGAGCTGAGCCCATTTTTGACTTGCTGAACTTAGCTCTGCTCGGCTCAAAAAATTTGAATTCGAGATTTTTATTTAATTTTTTTTCAAACTCCACTCGATAAGTTAAACTCTCCAATTCGAACTCAAGCATGTAAATTAACGTCAAATATATACCTACCATCAACAAAAACCTATAACCAACTGCAATAAACGTACTATGCATACGCTCACTAGGAGACGTTTGGATTCGAAGATGACTTGAGATGACTTGAAATGAGTTGAGATGGATTGTGAATAGTAATGAGATAAGTTATGAATAATAGTGAGATTTGTGAATTAAAATTGTTGAATAGTAATGAATAGTAGTGAGATGAGTTGAGATGAGCTGAGATGAGTTGAGATGTCCTGCGAATCCAAACGTCTCATAAAGCTTATACCTTGCAAAAGATCATTAAAATCATATAAATCAACCGTAAAGGCGTTTTCTCAATTTTGGAGCAGCTAACTATAGCGTATTCTAATGTTAGACCAAAAATTTATTAGTATTTATTGAACGTATAATATAAATTATATCAGTTTGTGAGTATATTTTTATAAAATTTTATTATGATTAAAATATTTCCGATCGATATTCGAATTATTTTTTTCAGTATTGATGGTCAAGGTTTCGATCGAGGACCCAAATTCCACGTAGTTTTAGGGTACAGTATATAACGACACAGCTTGACCAACAACAACATCAGCCACGCACATATCTCTTTTTTTTTTCCTTTTTTTTTTTTCGATGGAACGTGAGAGGTTTTAATATCATGCATGTTATGGCAAAAATTAATAGCATTAAATGGGAGCCAGTACGTAGTCATGTTCATGCATACAGCAGGATTAATTAAATAGGCAGCTGGAGTACTACGCGTCGACTTTACTATACCTGCTAATAGGTCTCTGACATTGGCATCTCAAATTGAGTGTCTGAGATCAATTTTCAGCAGTAAAGAATAAAGATATGCCACCAACTTCTCCTACTACTGCAGAACTTAGCTGTAGTTTTTAATTGATCAATTTCTTTTTGGTCTAGAAATATTGAGACAAAGATTAATTATAAAGTAGGCCCTGATCAATAAGTAGCTTATCAAACAGTACTGTGTCTCACATTCGTGACCTGCACAATATTATTACCTCAGCAATTAGGGTCTTGTTTTCGGCCTAGATGATAAATTTGAGAATTAAAAAAAAAAATGAAATTTTATATTATTTATAATTGAGTTGTTTTTTATAGAGTATTAAATTTATAATTAATTCTTGTAAAACTTATTTTATTTATCTACCTCTCTCATTTCAACTTTTAAAATTCAGATAGCATTGAGAGAATATTGTTGATTCCTTCTAATTGACAAATTACTTCATCATGTCCAGGAACTAGAATATTGAGCCGCTCATCGTATGCAAACTTTACATGCATAGTTTGGCTAGCTAGACTGTCAATATTGTGTTCCATTTCAAACTATTGCATGGGAATCATTTGAATCTTGATGGTTTGTATATATGTTGGACTTGTGGCGCCTGGTTTATTCTTATGGCGGCTAAATTTGATGATTTGACCCGATTCGACAATAATGCATTATGATTTTTTGGCAAATTTTCATGGAGGCTTGGGCCATGGCGCAAATTTTCATGCATTATGATTTCAGAAAATATTGTAGCGTATAGTTTCTTATCATTTTCGTATTTTGTTGAATCGTGGGGGCATATTTAGTGGGAAAAGACATTTTAAATTTGAAAACATGTGATTGAAGGATGAAAGTTTTGCTGAAAGAGTGAGAAGCTGGTGAGACTCTTATCATTTTTCTGGCACTCCCAGTTCTATATTGGCTGGAAAATTTGAAGAGCTTAAAAAAGACTTGAAGAAATGGAACGCGGAGACTTTTGGTAATGTGCAATTATTAATAGAAAACTTCTTATGGAACAGTTGCATAGTTTGGAGGAATTGGAGTTGTCGGGTCTTTTATCTTTTGAGGAATAGAAAACTAGGGCTTGTGGTGCCTAGTTTATTATTGTGGTGGCTCAATTTGATGACTTGACCCGACTCGACAAGAATGCATTATGATGTTTTGGCAAATTTTCATGGAAGCTTGGGCCATGGAGCAAATTTTCATGCATTATGATTTCAGAAAATATTGTAGCGTATAGTTTCTGATCATTTTCCTATTTTGTTAGATCGTGGGGGCATATTTAGTGGGAAAATACATTTTAAATTTGAAAACATGTGATTGAAGGATGAAAGTTTTGTTGAAAGAGTGAGAAGCTGGTGGGACTCTTATCATTTTTCTGGCACTCCCAGTTCTATATTGGCTGGAAAATTTGAAGAGCTTAAAAAAAACTTGAAGAAATGGAACGCGGAGACTTTTGGTAATGTGCAATTATTAATATAAAACTTCTTATGGAATAGTTGCATAGTTTGGAGGAATTGGAGTTGTCGGGTCTTTTATCTTTTGAGGAAAAAGAAAAGAAAAAAATGTATGCCGGCAGAAATTGAGAAATTAACGCTTTTAGAAGAAATTTCATGGAAACAAAAATCCATAATTTTATGGCTAAAGAAAGGAGACAAATGCACGAAATTTTTCTATAAAATGGCTAATTCTCATCGTAGAAATAATGCTATTGAAGTCCTTCATGTAAGCGATAATGTGATTTGTGATAAGGAGGAAATTGAAGATCTTATTGTGAACTTTTATGAGAAGTTTTGGCGAGAAGAATTTTCATGGAGGCCTAAGTTAGATGGGTTGCCTTTTGATACTATTGACCAATTTTCTACAATTTGGTTAGAGAGACCCTTTGAAGAAGATTAACTCCTTGATGTGGTTAGGGGTATGTCCATGGATAAGGTGCCGTCGGGTCCGGATGGCTTCTCCATGGCGTTTTTCCAAGCTTATTGGTATATTGTGAAGGATGACATTATGAAAATTTTTGGAGAATTTCATTCCTTCCTTAAATTTGAGAAGAGTTTCAACACAACTTTCATCGCTCTCATTCCCAAAAAGGTGGGCGAAGTTGAAATAAAATATTTTCGTCCTATTAGCTTGGTAAATGAGTTGTATAAGATTATTTCTAAGGTGTTAGCTAACCGCCTTAGTGTGCTTATGGATAAGATTATAACGATGATTATTTCTCGACTCAATATTAATTGCTCATGAGTGTTTGGAAAGCAGAAAAAGGATGGGGCAATCTGGAATTTTAGTTAGATTGGACATGGAAAAGGTTTTTGACCATGTCAATTGAGAATTTCTACTCTACTTGGGAGATTTGGTTTTGGAGAGAAATGGTGCTTGTGGATAAGACATTGCATTTCGACGGCTAGATTTTCTATTTTTGTGAATGGATCTTCGGTTGGATTTTTCAACAACACCCGCAGTTTAAGGCAAGGTGACCCATTATCTCCATTCCTATTTGTCATTGTTATGGACGCTTTGAGTCGTATGATTGATGTGGCTGTTGAAGGTGGCTTTGTGTTAGGTTTTATGGTGGGTGATGAATCTCGGGGCTGCATCACTGTTTCTCATTTACTCTTCGCAAATGATACTTTAATTTTTAGTGATTCCAATCAGGATCATCTTAGAGCTTTAAGAGCTTTGTTGTTGTGTTTTAAAGCTATCTTCGGGCTTATAATCAATTTAACAAAGTCTAAAATTGTTTTAGTGGCTACAGTAAAAAGTTCTCTTGATCTAGCCAATATTTTCGGTTGTAAGGTAACTATTTTGCCTATGAAATATCTCAGACTTCCTTTGGAAGCCCCTCACAAATCAGTGTCTATTTGGGATGGGGTCATTGAGAAGATAGATAGCAAATTAGTTGGCTAGAAAAAGATTTATTTATCAAAAGGGGTATAATTACTTTGATTAAAAGTACTTTGTCTAATCTTCCCACTTATTTCTTCTCTCTTTTTCCCTTAACTACGGGAATAGCTAAAAGAATCGAGAAAATTTTCAGGAATTTCTTATGGGATGGTATTGGGGAGGAAAGAAAATTTCACTTGGTGTGCTGGATTAAAGTTTGTGTCTTGATGTCATGTGGGGATTTGGGCATTAGGAATTTAAAGCTTTTCAATAAGGCTCTACTTGGAAAGTGGCTTTGGAGGTACAACAAAGAGAGTAATACATTATGGAGGCAAATTGTGGATGTCAAATATGGAAGGATGTGGGGGAATTTGTGTACTAACGAAGTTAAAGAAACATTTGGGTGAGTTTATAGAAGTCCATTCAGTTGGGATGGGGGGATTTTGTCAATAATATTAATTTCAAAGTTGGGAAAGGGACTAATATTTTTTATGGCATGATGTATTGTGTGGGGATTCAGCTCTCAAATCTATTTATCCTAATCTCTTTAAGATAGCTAGAAACAAAGGGGTTGCAGTGGCTGAATCGTATCAGATCTCTAATAATCTTCTGCACTGGAATGTGGATTTTAATAGAGAATTATAGGACTGGGAAGTGTGTGAAACTGCTGATTTCTTTGCAAAGTTATATGATATGAAGATCGATCAAAATAGGGAGGATATGTTGATGTGGATACATGATTATAATTCCATATTTTAAATGAGATCTTATTACAAGGTATTAAATAGTAATGGTGACTCAGCATACCCCTGGAAATGTATTTGGAAAACAAAGGTCCCTAGTAAAGTTGCATTCTTCTGTTGGTTGGTGTCACTTGAGAAAATTTTAACCACAAATAATTTGAGGAAAAGTGGATTATTTGTAATTGATTGATGTTTTATGTGTAAAAAAGATAGTGAATCTGTTAGTCATCTTTTTCTCCATTTTGAGTTTGTGACAGCCTTGTGGAATGAGATATTTGCAAGGGCTGGCATTGTTTGGGTTATGCCATTGCAAGTGTTGGATTTTTTGGCTAGTTGGAATGGATCAGCGGGTTGTGGAGGCAATGCAGAAATTTGGAGAATGATCCCCTTATGTTTGTTTTTATGTTTATGGTTAAAGAGAAATGAGAGGTGTTTCGATGATCACGAACGTATTATGAGAAAATTAAGGGATTTTTTCTTTAGCTCTTTTAAATTTTTGGGTGAAGAACTTTGCAAGGGATGTGAATACTTGTAATGTTTTGTTTTGTTTTTCTTTAACTTGTATTTAGGTATAATCACTTCTATACTTCTTGTGTATTTGGTTATGCCTAATTGCTTGGAATAAGATTTCTTATTACCTCTCAAAAAAGAAAAAAAAATTCTTTATTTCTCTGTGGAATCTTAGGAAGCTCCACAAGTCATTGGTCAGTTAACTCAGTCTGCAAAGAAGCACCCACATCGAATTGAAAACGCAAATGAAGCACCAGAATGAGAACATTCTTCATTCAACAAAGGATTGCAATCTTTAGAGGTAAAATAATCTATAACTTAAACACGAAATTGTAAATAAAAGTACGGGTCGAATCCAAAATACAAAAGTTGTACATTAATGTGCGAATGATATCTTCACATGTAGAGTCCTTCTGGCACCCCTTCCTTCTTCTTGAACATCACTTTCTCTTTTGCCTTCTTGAAATCCACGTGTGTTACCTGAAGCACATAAGTAAAGGTTGAACATCAGGTCAACCGAGCCCATCGATCGAACCAACTCCATAAAACAAGCATATATTTTGCATAATTTCCTGGAGACCTTAAAATAAACGAATGCAACCTTTTTTTTCCTTTACTTCTATTTATGGGTGAGAAGCTCAACACTGAAACACCAACGCTCCTTTAAACGACATGAAAACAAGACGGCAAAAGTTGCTACTGAAAGGACTTGACAGATTCCAAACCATCAATGCATTTACCAAAATAATCATACAATGAAGTTGGCATTGGTTGATTATGTCCTATTTGGTATGTTTCTTTCCTTCAACGATAAACATAGAATGACAGCTCCCACTTACCAAGTTGAGAAATGACATAATAAAAGCTAAAAGCATCAAAACAGGCCAAATCCTAGTTCACTGGAAGAGAGAGAAGCTACCATGACAATCCGATACAGTATCCTGCAAGCAAAAGGGGGTCTAAGATGGAAGAAGTCCATCTCTCTGCTCTGACTCTCCAAATTTGAATCAAATTTTTTGGAGCTTACTGCTAGCTATTGGTGGCGTACTTATAAAACAAATAACAATAACAATAATAATAATAATAATAATAATAATAATAGAAAACTATTGGTGAAGCAAGATACTGGCAAGTATCTATGAAATAATTCTAATTCTAAAGGAGGTTTGGATATCAGGAATTTACAGGTTTTTAAGAAGGTTTTGTTGGGCAAATGGCTGTCGAGATACCACCAAGAACGGGGGACGTTGTGGAGAAATATCATTGACTCGAAGTACGGTGAAGCATGGGGAGGTTGGTGCTCAAATGAGGTAAGTGTGGGTCAGATGAGGTGGGGCTTTCGAAGCACATAATAAGAGGATGGGATGCCCACTTTAGATACCCGGTTTGAGGTGGGTGATGGGTGATGGACTCAAAATCAAATTTTGGCATGACATATGGAGTAGCGACAGGCCGCCACTCAAGGAAACTTATCCAAAAGTCTATGACATAGCAAGAATGAAAGAAGCATCAACTGCAGACTTTTTGGTTACATCGAATGGTGCTCCTCAATGGAACATCACTTCTTTTAGAAATGCACATGATTGGGAAGTAGACACAATATCAGAGTCTTATGATCTCATATATTCCACTCGCATAAGGAGAGAAGTTGATGACAAGATTTTCTGGCGTCACTCCAAGAAAGGAAAGTTCACTGTCCGCTCTTTCTATCAAGCCATGCAACGCATACAACCAACTCATTCCCATAGAAGAGCATTTTGGAAGACAAAGGCCCCCTAAAGGCACTCTTCTTTGTATGGATAGCTTTGTTGGGGAAGATACTCACACTTGACAACTTACGGAAATGTCGATTCATTGTCATGGAGTGGTGTTGTATGTGCAAAAAGAGTGGGGTGTCAGTTGGTCATTTATTACTTCATTTTGATATTGCCATGATATTATGGAACGACTTCTTCACTCGGGTGGGAATAACTTGGGTGATGCCGAGAAGGGTTATTGATCTCTTAGCTTCTTGGAGAGGTCTTTAGGGTGACTCTCATATTGCAACAATATGGAAGATGCCCATATGCTTATGGTGTTGCATTTAGAGGGAAATGAATGACAGAAGCTTCAAAGATTGAGAATGATCAATGGAAGAGCTTAGGAAATTGTTTTTCAATACTTTACTCCATTGGTTGGTTGTAATTGATTTCAATGGAATGAGTTTCCATGAATTTCTTGTATCGTTGAACTAGCAAAGGTGATGCTCTTGTATATGTCCCGTATACCTAGGCTTTTGCCTATCCCTTATGATCAATAAAATTTTGTTTACCAATCAAAAACATTTCTAAAGGAGTTGATGAATGTATGAACTTTGCCGTTAAACTTCTGAACAAACAACAATATTCCAGTCTTTAAAAGTGCACCTCAAGCAATTAAAAAAGAAAAACCTTTGCCAAAAGTAAAAGAGAATTGAAGCATAACTGACCTTCATACGGCGTTCTCTTAAAGCAAGCAAGCCAGCTTCAGTACAAATTGCCTTTATATCAGCTCCAGAGAACTCATCCTTAGTCATAACAAATTCTTCTAAGTTGACATCATCAGCCAATGTCATCCTTGAAGTGTGTATCTGCAATCCAGAAATACAATTTTTGGTTAATCAAGAATGAAGCAAACATGGCAGATACAATTATCAAAAGACAAAGAGGAATATATTCAGTGTTGTTTGCACACATTTAAGCGTACCTGAAAAATGCGCCTCCTTGTCTTGATATCAGGAAGAGGGAACTCTATCTTTCTATCTATTCGGCCAGGCCGAAGCAAAGCTGGGTCAAGACTTTCAATCCTGTTGGTTGCAAGAATCACTTTGACATCACCTCTTGAATCAAAACCATCCAATTGGTTCAGCAATTCCAACATAGTCCTTTGAATTTCACGTTCTCCACCTGAGTGGGCATCATACCTGTCGGGACCTGCTGGTCAGAGGCACCCATGAAAATTGTTTACCATAGAAATTTCACTAACTCACCTCTTTGTACCAATTGCATCTATTTCATCGATGAAAACAATTGAAGGTGAGAGATCATCAGCCACTCTGAATAGTTCCCTCACTAATTTTGGACCATCACCCAAGTATTTTTGAATCAATTCACTGCCAACAACTCGTAAGAAAGTTGCTGACGTTGAGTTTGCTACTGCCTGAGAAGAGCACAAGCAAGCTTACAAGCTCAAATTACAAGGAAGCTGAAAAGCAGAAAGCATGCTCAAATGGCACGTGTGTGCACATTTAACCATTTAGATATGGAGATTGTAATAAGAGGGAACTTCTTGAAAATAACATAATAACTGATGTATAAACCTATGGCAATGAATGAAGGATTGTACATATAGATATAATTTACTTCAATAAGATATAAGTCAAATATTAAAACCCAGATGTGTGAAAAATCATAAGAAATCTCCAACTTAGGGCAGGTTTGGGGGGTGGGATGAGACACAAAATTCTCATCTCATCTCATCTCATCATTACACATTTTTCAAATCCCCATACAAAATATAATAAATAATTCAACTTTTTCAAATCCCAATACAATTATAATACTAAAATATAATATTTTAAACACTAAAACAAAACACAAAATTCTCATCTCACCTCCCAAACCTGCCCTTAATTCCATAACATTAATTAGGTCCTACAAGCAAGAGTTGTCCTAACACTTTGATGCCGATATATTTTTTTTTGATAGGTATTCTCACCCAAAATAAAGAGGGCATCAGTTCTCCAATTGATGCCACTATATTATATCACATTCTAATTTGTAGATAAAAAGAAAGGAAACAGGAGAATGCATCATCAACTGATACTGACACAATATTACATACAGCAGAAGGAAAGGGAAGTACACACCTTGGCAAGCAAAGTCTTGCCTGTTCCAGGCTCCCCATACAATATGACCCCCTTAGGAGGCTTGATACCAATATCTTCATACAATTCAGGATGCGTTAGAGGGAGTTCAACTGCCTCTTTAATCTCCTGTATCTGGGCATCTAGACCACCTATGTCAGCATATGATTCTAGGGGAGCCTTCTCAACCTTCATTACAGACACCATTGGATCAACTTCATCCTGTAGAAGCCCAACAACAGAAAGAACCTGAGAGGGACAAGAGATATAGGAGGTTAGATTCTTTCTTCCTTGTCCAGTGGCATAAGAGCTATTCAGGAAAAACCAATACAGATAATGACACTGTAAAGCAAATAATTTTTCTCATTTTGGGGCCAACAGAGAGTGCAACAAGACAATCTATATAGTCATCAGAGTTAATGTGCTCTGTCAAATCATATTGTTGAACAATCTTCTGAGAATTCAGACCCCATAGATTTGAAAAATTATCTTAAGGAGCAAACTGAAGTGTGTAATATCAACAATGGCTACAAAACAAATATTTATTAGCAGCATAAAGATTATCATCAATTAAGAGACAGTTTGTGGTCATACTTTTGCTTTTCCTTCCTTTTTGTGTGGGCGACCATGTCTATTTTGACTAATAAAATAGAAATTTATTTCTCATCATAACCTTGTATTTTTTGCCACATCCACAAGGATGGTATCAAACTTCTTTCTTGTTCAATGTTATTTTGCAATAAGACTATCTCAATTTCTAGTCAAATACGTGCAAAGTGAGTTCTTAGAGAAACATCTACCAACTTAACCAAAGTCTCCCAGGTTTCAAAATTCCACTACATACATCTTTACATGCATATGTTAAGAAAACACTCTAAATACGAATAAACTACTAAAGTACCCATTTCTCTTTATAAGTTAATGCATCCAAAGAAAATTGGAATTGCCAAGTGAAACCAACATAAAATTCACTCTCTAAAGATTATTATTTCGCCTGAAAAGAAAAAAAAAATACTCCACTTTATCGGCACCAAACACTCAATCAGTAACGAAATCAAACATGAATTACCTTATTATGCATCAAGATGGCGCAGCCAGGCTCGAGTTGATCCTTGTCCACGAACGACAAGATCCCCACATAATACTCAGGCCCCACCGAGGACGACACGATGGCGTGGTTCTCGTCGATGAGCTCCTCCAGGTTCCCAACGCTCATCGGTGATCCCCTGAGATCGTCGACCTTGGATCTGTCCTCCTCGGCCTTCTCCTCCTGCGGCTTGAGCCGCTCTTGGTTCGCCACGAACTCCTCCTCCATCAGGAGATAGTCCTTCACGCGCTCCAGCTTGAGGAGGCGGAGCTTGCACTTGGTCAGCGGGGTCACGGTCGGCAGCCTAGCCGCCGCCTCGGGGCCCTTCTGCTTGCGTTGCTTGCGACCAACTCGGGCCGGAGGAGCCGCCGGCTCGAATTTCTTCTCCTTCTTGTCGGAGCCGTCCTGCTTTCGGTCGCCCGGTAGACCTTGCCGATTCAGACCACCCGGAGTTCCTTGACCCATGCTTTCCTTCTCGGTTTCGATTGATTAGTTTCTTCTCTTCTCTAAGAGACAAGAGTGGTAAAAGGGGTTCTGTATTGACCTTGACGGTCAGGATGCTGCCACGTCTCTATTTATGTTTTAAAAGTAAAACAAAGGGTAGGGACTCAACCAGAAGGCCTGTTTTCTCTCGCTGGCAACCTAGTGGGTAAAACAAAGAGTTCGAGTCTCCCAGCTTCGCCATATTTATATCTTTTTTTTTTTTTTTTTTTTCAAAAATAAGATTTTTTATTAAAAAATTTATTTGAATTATGTATGTGTATTCTAACCCAAGGAAAATTTTGGTTCTTTTGTTTTTATGATTTTAGTTACAGCTCTGATTTTCATCTTCTTTATCTGTTTGTTTCCTCGGAAAAAATGCTCACTTTGATAGCTAGAAGTGGAGCTGTCAAATGGGTCCCCGACTATGTGAAATCTGCAATGAAACACAATCGAAGTACAAGTGTCCCGCTTGTCTAGTGCCTTAGTAAGCCATAGAAGCTGCTAAACATCTTTTTTTTTTTCTTTTTTTTTCTTTTTGTCGGAAAATACTTTCAATTCTCACTGATGTCTGTGTTTTCTTGTTTTTTTTCCGGTCGCAGTTGCTCCGTGGTTTGTTTCAAGAAGCACAAAGGTATGCCACTCTTTTGTATTACTTCCATTTCTCTCTTGATGAATGACATGGAAGTTCCTAAGCAGAAAATCTTAAGAACTGGAGGAGGTTGCTGATTTTACAAATTCAGTGTCTTACACTCAAGGGTTCGCGTCTTTATATTAGAAAATCCCAGTTGATGATTGAATCGTGTCATCTTGGGTTGTCCAAAGAAGCAATTTTGTTGCAGTATTATTATTCAAAATGGATTATTATGAATAAAAATTCTTGATTACCAATAATAATAAAAAAAAGTATTAGGTTTCAAAATGGGGACCTAGATTTGTGACACTATTGTATTGTAGAGTCCGAGGCTATATAGAGTTGAGCCTATAATACCATTAGTCGCCATGGAGAAATAAAAGGGTATCTTCTACTAGGCTGCTGGGTAAAGGTTGAGAGAAGTAATAAAAAAATATTAAGACTTGATGAAAAACTAAACTGCAAAGAATGAATTATTTGACAATGAGAACTAACATGAGCTTGTATGAATGATGCAGAAATCCCATGTGCTAAGCCAGTTCCTTCTGAGGAAAAATCAAGTGAGGGTTACATTAGTCTGATTACATGTGCAGCACTTACAATGTACTGTTTTAATTTTCAATTTCTAGTTGCTATTATAGATTCATAAGATCTTGTTCATGGCTATTAAATTAATTGTGGTTTCTGTGTAATACTAAGGGAGTTTCCACCCCCCACCCCCATAGACCTTATTGGTTTTTCAATTGCTGATGCTTTTTGTGAAATTGAAGAATTTTATTTTCCAAATGAAAACTTTATTTCTTTGGGTAATTAGCCCCCACATCCAGTTCTCTTCTTATGATGTACTTCCTTCCCTTTATCCCTTTTTTCCTCTTTTCCTCTTTTCCATTTTTTTCCCTTCAAATGCATTCCTTTCAAGTTTCAACCTCAAGATCTTTTTTTTTTTTTTTTTTTATAAGTAAAAATATTATATATATATTAATAACAATAGGAGTAACCAAGTACACTGGACGTATACAAGAAAACACATAGCCCATACTAGAGAGCCCCTAATGGCCAATAAGCCCATGAAAATTATAAATCTATCCAAAATACACCAAGCCCACATGGGGAATAGACAGATTGTGTTACCAGACATAAGCTTTACTTCTAAAATGAAAGCTTCTTTAACATAGGCTAGAAAATACACTTCACAGTCAAAATTAAAGCTTTATGGTGTTTAAATTCCTTCTGACTTTTGAAAGTCATTTCACATTAAAGGAATTTATTTCTCATAAAATAAATGTATGCATATGTGCAATTCTTCTGCTCATATTTTGTTGCTCTTGCATTACTCCATTAGTATAGTTTTCATCTCAACTTTGATTATTAACCTTTGTTTAATTCCATTTCTCTAAAAGCTATCTTATCTTCTTTTTTTCATGTGCATTAGCTGCTGATCCAGAATCACATCTAGAGAGAACATTAAATGTGGAAGAACCAGGCAATGTGCTACAAAAGTTGCAACTGGAGGCTATAGGTATGAGTTTTCTACTAGCTCAGAGTTATGACCCTAGAATATTATTTTTTACAACTATGGGAGATGTGATACTTTGGGAAAACGTGCTGCATTTTGTCTGCTAGTATAAGCAGGGTTCTGAATCTTATCATGAAGATGTCGACAATCAATCTAGAGTTCTCAAATTATGAGAAATGATGATGAGCTTAGTTGTTGAAAAGATTGTGATTGAGTTATAAAAAATTGTAAATGCATAGAGAAATTTAGGGTTAGCAGTCTTTTGATTTAGTGAGAGGGATCTCATGCCCAGGCCTTTCGAAAAGCATAATGGGGATGCAACCTATTTCATCATATCTTAAGTTTAAAACTATCAATCGTTCTTTGTTCTGTTTTCATATGATGTATGATCATGGGGAGATTGCTTTGGAGACTTATTCCCGGATCATTTCTTTTTACTGAGGATAAGGATGCCCATTTTCTTAGTTAGGTATGTCAAGGGGGCTCGTTATGATATCTCAAGTTTGTCAGATGGGTTCAACATTTGGAGTAGGAATCAGTTGCCTCTCTTTTCTTAGTTGTTGCATTCAAATCAGGATGTAGTAAAGGAGAGGATAGAACTTACTCGAGCTTGATGAGGAATGGTATGTTTGATACCCTCTTTCTTTGACATTGCATTCTATGGTTTTTCAGTACCTTATCAAAAAAATTGTCCATACCAAGTAACCTATGAAGGAGTGGATAGAACATGCTAGAGGTAAACGATGTATGGCATATCTTTCTTTTTTTTTTCCTGATAAGTAAGAAGAAAATGATGCACGGCGTATCCTTTTTTTTTTTTTTTTCTGATAAGTAAGAAGAAAGCTATGTATGGCATATCTGATGCCCACATTCTTAGGATGTTGCATTAGGTGGTTTCTTCAGGCACTGTGAAAAGTATTTGCCATACTAAGGCACCTATTGAGGTTAACATACAATTGACCATCATTTGTGCACTGCTTGTTGTGAGAGATTTTTTGGTCGCTAGTCTTTTTTCTTTGGTGTCTAGTGGATAATATCAAAGGCAGTTTTAGAGTTGTTAGTATGTTAAAAAAATTTATGTTTTTTTAATGAAGAAAAACGTCAGAGGGGGCGACCGGAGATGGCTTCCCTACGTGGGAGTGATCATAGTAGCACTCTACCCACTGGAAACTAGACAAGAGAGGCCTAGATAGCAGGAAGCCACAAGCACCTCCTCAAGTCGGGTTTGAGCCTTAGCTTAAACCCCAGACCCACTAGGGAATTCAATAAATCTTTAGGCGGCTAATACTAATAGTCTAAGGTAAATCCATATTCGGATTCGAACCCAAGACCTAGTACATGCCAAACCACTTTGGAGTAACCCAAGGACCATTGAACTACCACCCTTAATGGTAAAACAAATTCATGTTTAATTTGCTTAGAAGTTGTATGATGATGTATAGCTGTTCCTCCACTAATTGGACAATTGGGAGTGAAAGGAACAATCAGTTTCCATGATCATATTTCATTGCTTTTGCATTACTCCATTAATATAATTTTTTTAATCAGTAAAAAAGAACTTTATTAGTAAGAAAAGTAGGCATAACCCAAGTACTCGGTAAAATTCCTACCTCCTATAATATAATTTTTATGTCAAACATATTTTCTCATAGAACTTTGTTTTTTTTTTTTTATGAGGTAAATTTTATTGATACAAATGAAATAGGCATAGCCCTTGTACATAGGAAGTATACAAGAGAACACCTAAATACATTCTAGGATCGATAGATTAAAGATAGGAAATCGTGAGCATTGTTTCCATTAAGCACAATGGCTGAAACCCAAAGCAATAATGTGTGTACAAAAAAATTATGAAGTTATGCCATTGTGCGCTCCCTATCTTCAAAGCACCGCTCATTCCTTTCCGACCAAATACATCAACATAATGCACAATGGATCATCTTCCACACTGCCACCACTTGAGGACAGCCTTGAATCTCCTTCTAACAAGCCAGTAGATCAACCACCCTCAATGGCATTACCCACGCGACATCAATTCTTCTAAAAATCTCATCCCACAGCACCCTTGTTACCTCACAATGCAATAATAAATGATCCACTGATTCTCCCTGCTTTTTACACTGATTGCACCACTCCATCACAATGAGCCCCCTCTTCCTCAAATTGTCTGTGGTCAAAATCTTTCCAACAGCAATCCATATGAATAAAGCTACTTTAGAAGGCACATGAGACCTCCAAATATTCTTCCAAGGGAAGGGAACACTACCTTGTGATGCTAATATTTTGTAATACGCCCTGACTGTACACTTCTTGCTGCCATTGGATCTCCACTACATCCTATCCCCATGTGCCGTAGTGTTTCCCATGGAGTATATCAACCTAAAAAATTCTGAAACGGTGTGCAATTTCCAATCATGAAAATCCCTGTTAAATAGGACATTCCTTTGGTGAGAACCATGGGAAAATACCCACAGATCCGCCACAGTAGCCTTCCTGTTAGCTACAATACGACAGAGAGCTGGAAATGCCCTATCAAGATATCAACCAGAAGGCTTGCCAAGTTGTTGATACTGGGCACCACGCCCAGCACAACCATCTCGGACTTACCAAGGTTCACCTTAAACCCCGACACAGCTTTGAAACATAACAAAAGTGCACGTAAAGTTTGAATTTGACCATGATCTGTTTCACAAAAAAGGAGGGTATCATCACCTCCTCCAACAGCAACCTTCACCATTCATCCAAGTGCCCTCGTAACAATAACGAAGAGAAGAGGAGACAATGGATCCTGTTGCCTCAATCCACAAGAACTGTTAGAAAATCCAGCTGGGGTGCCATTAACTAGCACCGAGAAGCAAACGGTAGAGACACAATGTCGAATCCATGAAATCCACCTATCACTAAAGCCACACCTCCCGAGCAAGTATAAAAGAAATTCCCAATTTACATGATTATATGCCTTTTCCATGTCAAGCTTGCATAAAATACCTGGAGCTCCCTCCCGCAACCTATGATCCAAGCACTCATTGGCAATGAGAACCAAATCAAGGATTTATCTCCCCCGAACAAATGCATTTTGAGGCTTAGAAATAATTTGTTCCAATATCGGGCTAAGCCGATTAGCAAGAACCTTCGAAGTGATCTTGTATACTCCACTCACAAGGCTTATAAGGCGGAAATCCTCAACTGTCGTAGCCCCCTGTTTCTTCGGTATGAGAACAATGAACGTCGCATTGAGGCATTTCTCAAACTTCCTAAAAATTTAAGGAAAACCTGCATAAACATCACATTTCACAATATCCCAATAAGCTTGAAAGAATCCCATCAAAAAGCCATCGGACCTGGCGGTTTATCTTTGGCCATACCACAAATGACCTTATAAATCTCGTCTTCATCAAAAGGTCTTTCCAATCAACTCGCACTCTGTGAATCAATAGACTCAAACAAAAAATCATCTAACTTCGGCCTCCAATAAGCCGGTTCCGTGAGGAGGTTCTCGTAATAATGCACAGTATGATTTTCTAATTCAAAGGGGGAAGAGAGCACTTGAGTACCTGAGTAAAGTGTCTCAATCGCATTGTTGCACATATGTGAATTAGTCACTTTATGGAAGAACTACGTACATTTATCACATTCTTTTTGCCAAAGGGTCCTGGATTTTTTTCGCCACGAAGTCTCCTCCATCAACAACACCCTCTCCAGTTCAGTCACAACCGAACTCTTTCTCAATAACTCCTCCTCCGATGTGTCTCCCATCAATTCTCTCCCCTCTAACTCCTATAACTCCTTCATAAGGGTAGTCTTCTGGTTGTCAATGCTGCTAAAAACTTCCAAGTTCCACTTCTTTAAATCTTGCTTCAAAGCCTTAAGCTTACCTGCAAGAACGAAACTAGGAGTCCCTAAGAACTAGTAATACTGGCGTCCCCCATGAATACCTTCACAGTCTAACAAAATAGGAAAATGATTCGCGCAAACTCGGGGCAACTGCTTTTGAAACAACTCTAGAAAGTGGGCCTCCCACGAATGAGAGACAAGGAACCCATCCAATGTCGACCAACCCCGACTATTTGACCATGTGAACTCGCCCTCGATAAGGGGGGGATCCATGAGGTCCAACTCAAAGATGAACTCAGAGAACTCCTCCATGGCCGAAGAGTTGCGATAATTCCCCGATTACTCACTGGGAAAGCGAGTAATATTGAAATTTCCACCCATACACCATGGCAAATCCCATAAATAATATAAACCTGCCAACTCCTCCCATAGCCTTCTCCTATCTCTATCCATATTAGGCTCATACGTGCCTACATAAGCTCATTCCCATCTATCGACAACATTTTTAAATAAACTAGCAATCGAGAAATTTTCAACACACTCATCTATCACCTCCACCACTCTTTTATCCCACATAAAGAGAACACCGTCCGAAGCTCCCAAAGAGGCCAAGTATGACCAACCCACATACAAACACCCCCACAAACTACGGATGATTCTTCTATCAATGACCCACAATTTTGTTTCTTAAAGACACACCACATCAACCTTCACGTCCGCAATGAGGATTTTATGCGAAGGCGCTTATTGCAATCATTAAGCCCCCGCACATTCCAAGAAAGGTTCTTAGGCTTCATGAGTACAAAGAGTGCCCCACCCTTTCAATCTATCCCTTCTGCCACTCCCCTCCTTCGCTTCATAAGTAATGGTACATGTGAGCCTTTTGAGTTCCCTATCTTGCTTTGTGGCTGACTTCGCTCGACCATATTCAATGGCTACAAGAAGGGCCCTAAACTGTTCTTCAAAGCCTACACAAGAAATCCCAATGCAAGCTTGTATCTCCTCTACCTTCTTGAACACCCACTCTGAGATAAAACTTTTTGGGTTAGGACTAAGGGATAGTGTGCATAAAGGGGTTGGTTCAGTACCCCCCCCCCCCCAAAAAAAAAAAAACGAGCACTCACTATCACAAATAGCCTATAGCAACTTCGAGTCTGAAGCGTGGCCTTGAGTGGATTCTTCACTGGTCAAACCTGCACTGTGGATCATCGCCATCTCCACCAGATTGCCCTAAGAGCCCACTATATCATTTTCCCATGTGTTTTTTGGGAGCCCATCCATCACAGGCATCTCTTCATCCAGATGGGAGAGGCTTCAACTCTTAGGACCCCCTCTATTGGGATTGCGACCACTGGCGGTCTAGACGATAGTGGTGTTGCAGTCGAAGCACCGGCATCCTCCCTCGGCCTGTTCTGTGCTAGATCCAGCACGTCAGAAGCAATCGATGCTCAAGAAGTGGTAACTTCCATAGCCCGGCATGTCGGAGACTTCGCCGGGGCTCCTTGGCTCTTCATCGACAATGGTGGTTGAGACCTATCCGTCAATGGACCTGTAGCGTTCGGAGACGGCATTCAGGTTATGTCTCCTCTAAACAGGCCCAGCAGTTGTTGGTTCTACTTGCCCAAAGGTTGAAGACCAACGTCTAGGCCCATCAATATTTTTTTCTTTTCCTTTACTACCCACAGACGGCCCATTCTGCTTACCCACGTGGCCCATTCTCCTGTTGTTACTTTTCATTGGCCCATCGACCAAACCCAAGCCCACCCCCACCCCTACCCCTTTTTCCTCCTCAACGCACCTTATTAACCAACTTACATTAAGTTGTAATTCATCCAATTGGCTCTTCATCTCCTTCATCGCCCGCAGGACCACTTCCTTGTTTGGACCGACATCTCCTCTGCCACCCCCCTCAAGTCTCTAGACCCCTACAGAAATGGCAGCGCTTCCTGACCGTTGCAGCGGTGCAGCCCATCTCAATCGAGTCAAAGTGTCAGACCTGACATCCAGCCTGACAGGTTGACGAGACAGGTCCAATGCCCTCGGTTGTTGGAGAGCCTCCATGTACGACCGGGAAGAAGACTTAAGAGGAGCTACCGTTGTCGTTGGTGGTGCCGACCCAACGGAGCAACCTTCTCATCCAGCCTCCCTCAAAATCCGCCAGCTGCCTCCATCCCTGTCTTCAAGTATAAACACGCAGTTTCGGCTACTACCGCCTCCGTACTCCAGTAGTACCATGAGCGCACCTAGGAAGTCTGAGCACCTCTATGCTATGTACCCCCTATCACCTTCCTGATGCGCTGTATAGAACTCCTTTCTCCCACCCTTCAAGCAATCCTCTAGAGCTTTGGTGAACCAGCGTGCCGTGGCTAACTCCAAACTCATATTTTTCACAAACTTCCACCCTTTTTCAGTAAGAAGCACCCTGCGGCCATACCTTGACACCTCAAATGACTTTGATTCTATAACAATGGCTTTCAAACAACCCATTTTCCTCCCCGTGCAAGCAACACGCACGATCAAACGCCCACGATCACCGTTGGAAAGAGTTTACGGAAAGAAAAAGTATACGGAGAGAAAGTGTACGGAGCAACATGCACGTTCACCATTTGTTTATTGAACTTTGCTTGTTTCCATTTCTCTGAGCTATTTTGTCTTCTGTTTTTTTTTTTTCCATGTTCATTAGCTCCTGATCCGGAGTCACCTGTAGAGAGACCGTTAAATGTGGAAGAACCAGGTGATGTGCTTCAAAAGTTGCAACTGGAAGCTATAGGTATGAGTTTTTTACTAGCTCAGAGGTATAAATATTTGGCCTTTATACCACTATGACTGTGCACACTAAGCGCCAAGATTATAGGAAGTGGGAGATAAGAGTGCAAGTCAATAATGTAAAGAGAGACGTATCATCATTTAATCCTTGTTTTGATCAAATTTGGCAAGCAGCAAAGTCTGTGAAACTAGAAGCAACTCTGAGAACGAATTAACAATTATAAAAGTGAATCAGGAGAGAGTTGGATAGGCTACAGTACATTTCTGAAGTGAAATAACTAGAGCATCATTCTACTAGCAAAATGAAAGAGGATAGACAATCTATATGTGGGCTCTGCAACAGGAGTATAGATTGGAGAAGCTTTAAAGGCTACTGGTTTTTTTGCATTTAAATCTGGTCATGTTTTTATGGTCATCAGTAATATTTGTCTCATTTGGGGTGCTCTCTTTATTGATATTTCATGGTGTCTCTTTCATAATTAAAACTTTGTCTGTTTGTGCTAGTTTAAGGCAGTATCTCTCATGTTACAATATACGTTGATAGCTTGGTTCTTGGTCAACATCTGGTGGACATCACTGGAATGAATTTAAATTGTTGTGGTATACCATATATCATGAAGATTTTGCTGTATCAGCTAATTGGGCAGCTACCAGATGGTGTATGGACATATTTTTGTATGTTGAGCAAAAACTTTATAATGTGCTAGTGAACTATGGCTTAAATGACTCCTCTTTTATGTCGTCACAAGAATGGGATACAAGGTGAGGTCATGTATTCAAGACCTACTGGTGTATGAGCTTAACAAAAAAAAAAAAAAAAAAATATGTTGGGATGGATGAAATTATCTAGAAAGTTTCACTTTTGAAATCATGTCTGGTTAGATAATTTCCACTAGTTAAAAATTAATTGGAAGTCTTTGTGCAGCTTCTTCCAGTGAAATTCGTGATGCTTTGAAGGATGAAAACCTGCAGAAAATCATTCGCAATATTGATGGTTCACCAGATGCTGAGAATGTAAGGAGCTCAATCCTTTAATGAAGACACCAGTCTTTTCTATATTAGATTCTTGTTTGATAAGGATATCATTCCTACTTCAAATTATTGTTTGAACAAGCATGAAAGATAGTGTCAGTTAAAACCGGTGTCATTTGATTAGGAACTTGATAAAGCTATGGAAGTGGAGGTGTTCCGCATATTCACTGACAAGGTATTGCCATCTGTTGCCACCTAAGTGCACCCTCCTTACATCCATAAGCATATTTATGAGAATAGCTTTTCTGTGCAATTGTCATCTGGAAATCTGAATTCACTGGACTTTAAGCATCTTTCTCGGTTTCAACTGTTCTCAGATTCTATCAAACATCAACCTGTAGCTGCAACCGGCGGGAAATTGAGTAAGAAGATGACATTTGTTGCAGGAAGTTGAAAATCCTACAAAACCAGCAGTATGTTTGATCAACTTCTAACTTTGGCTTCAATATAGATTTTCCAATCTGGTTGGCAGCTCACGTGTCTTGCTTGGTTGGTTTAACTTCATACAAGTTTGTGGCTAGGACTCCTCTGATGTGATGTGCAGTTTTGAGAATACTTCAATTTTGGGCCTGGTTAACAAGTATTTTAAAGTTTTAATGTTTTATGTTGCAAATATTGCATGCAAATTAGAGCAAAATTGTGTAAACTTATAACATCTATTAGCTGGGATCACTACAATTTTTTCTGACTCCAGTTATCACTTTGTCTCTATGTGGGCTTCAAGACTTGATGATCGAGTTCTCTTGTTTGCTAAAAGCAACATTATCATATAAACAAGAATATGTCAAATGATGATAATGCTACAATTTATAGAAATTATATTTGCATTCATAAGTGCACTTCCTTTGGAAAAAAAAAAAAGGATAAATTTGGGACGCACGTAAAAAAAATATATATATATTTTTTAATATTAGACTTTTTTTTTTAGAAGAATTTATGGAACCCATCACGCTCTTTCTCTGTCTCACTCTGTGAAGATCTCGTTTGCAGCTTTATCCGTGTGGATGCGACAGTCTGATTACACCATGTACGGTGAACAGAATGACTCCAAAATCTGCCTATTTTTTAAGGGAAAATGCTGAGCTCCCGCTGGGGCTCAAGTGTATTTTATCATGTGTATTTTTTAATTTTTTTTATATAGATGTTTTTAATAATTTTAAATATTTTTAAAAAATAAAAAAATTTATAATATTTTTAAATAATACTTGCTTAATCATGAAGTAAAATATAAAATATTTTTTTATGATTTTTTATTTTACTTCGTGATTAAGGAAGTATTTTTTAATAACTTTTTTTTTACTTCTTGATTAAAAAAGTGTTTTTAATGATGTTTTAAATTTATTTTATTTTTTAAAAATATTAAAAGATATTAAAAAAATTATATAAAAAACAACTTAAAAAAAAGCACATACAATATATGCTACAGCCCCCAGCGGGAGCCCCCAGCAGGGGCTGTAGCACGATCCTTTTTTTAGTCTAAAGGCGCATTTGGATAAATCTAATTTTAAGTTAAATTTAATATCTAAATACATAATTTTTAAATTATTAAATTTATTTTAATTTAAAATTTCTTTATATTAAAATTCATAATCTTTTTTAATTTAACAAATCTTTATTTACGGGATCTATAACCTTTTTAATTTTTTATAAATACATTTAAATTTATTTTAACATTTAAACTCATATTAGATAGGTCTTTCAAAATTTATTTTGTTATCTCAACTCATTACTATTCAAAAAGATTTCAATTCATCTTAACTCAGTTTAACTCAGTTCAACATCTAAATGAGATTAAGAGCATTGGTAATAATCTAGCTATTGTCAAGTCTAAAGTTAAGGTTTTGGCCAAAACCAAAGTTAAAGCCATTGAAGATATTAATCTACATTGGACTATTAATTCTAAAATCAAAATAATAATAATATAATATTATATATTTTAATAATAATTTTTTGTATATTTTATAAATACACTATATATTAATTAATAATTTAATTTTTACTTAAAATTATTGTTTTTCAACTATTTTTTATATCAACCTAATTATCCAACATAATATAACCTTGTTTACAAAAAATATTTTCTAGAAAACTGGATATAATGTAGCCTTGTTTATCAATGAAAGTTTTAAAAGAATTTAATAAAGCCTTCCTGATTATTTGAGAATAAAATATGGGTTTGATAGATGAATAGTGCCTCCAACTTTGAAAATTCAATTACTATAGCTCAAACTCAAAACTAAAGGTTTTTAGTTAGTCCAATACAAGTCATTTATATAAAACTTAGCTATATTTTGGATTTGAGCATTGCTATTCATAAGCTCCCACATACCACACCACAATTTCTTTTATTTTTTTAATTTTATTCTTCCTAAAATAATAGAATTATTCTACTCATCATTCATATACCATATATTTGATGAGCGAAAAAAATTAAAAAAATAATAAAAAATGTGGTGTGTGATGTATGAGGCTTATGAATAAAGTTTTTCTTTAAGTTTTACTGGTATTTGACTAGTTCAATGTCAGTGCTCTAAGCAGAATTATTTTGTTATTTTTAATCACATATTAATTCAGCTTAATTATCGGATATAATAATACTCAAAATAAGTTGAAAATTAAATTTTTTGTTGATAAAAATGATCATAATATTACTAAAATTTGCAGAAAACAGAGGAAGTCTGCAGCCAAAAGAAAACGAGACATTTCTGTCAGTTACAAAGGTGAGAGAGACGCGTTCAAGAAAATGAATACAGCTCAGTGACGAGCCTTTATGGCACTGCCACTTGCTTTCAACGTGGTTTAAATACACTTTCCACTATTTTTTTTTTTTTTTTTTTTATTTCGAGTTATTAAGGGCAAGTTTGGGGGATGGGATGAGACACAAAATTCTCATCTCATCTCATCTCATCTCATCATTACATATTTTTTAAATCCTCATATAAAATATAATAAACAAATCAATTTTTTTAAATTTCATTTCAACTTTTTCAAATCTCAATACAATAATAATATTAAAATATAATATTTTAAACACTAAAACAAAACACAAAATTTTCATTTCACCCCCAAACCTGCCCTAAGATTGATATTTTATATTTTTAAAATTATTGAAAAGTGACAAGTAATATCCCTCCCTCCAAGTCTGACTATTAAGATGGTAAAAAATTAAGTAAAATGATAATGATCTTATCAGGTACCCATAATCATCCATTGTAATTACTAATTAATGGATGTAATATATTAATTTCTGTCATTTAGGATACCATTTAACCCTTATGTTGTATACAATATGAGCCCGGCTATATATCAGCCGGCACTCTCCACACACCGTGATGTTCTTTTATTTATACTATTTTTGTATACATAAATCCCGTGCATTTCTTTTAAAAAGGTAAATAAATTTAAGACTAATATGAAAAAATTTATTTTTTAATAATAGACCTTATTTTTTTTAATAAAAATATACGAGACTTATACATCTTAAAAATATATATAGTATTACTCAAAAATATTTATTTGAGAGTCAACCTTATCCTCTATAAGGAAATAGCCCCACAACTATTGGACAAGATAATTTATGCTATGAAGCCAATCCTAAATTCAGATAAAGCTCAAGAGCTCATTAATTTAATGGGTTATAACTCATAAATAATAAAAATAAATAAATAAATAAAATAAAAAGAAGAAAGAAGCTAGCGTCAACATAGTCCATGGAATAGTTTCGTAGACAACTTTTTGCTTTCCAGCTTCAATGGTCCTGTGTATGCAATATTTGCAAGTGGAAGAAGAAAATGGCATGCTTGATGAGACAGATAGATTTTATCCAAAAATAAATAAATTATCATACAAATATCTTTTATATAATTTATGAAAAGCTTCATGTGCGATTGATATCAGTATACATATTTGGAAATATATATATATATATATATATATATATTTTTTTTTCTTAGACATTGGAAATTCCTAATCACGAAATTTAACATTTAAGAGTTTTTTCATATTAGGGAGGGAAAAAAGAAAAGAGATCAGAAAAAGGCAGCAAAAGTCATAAATTTACAGGTGGGTATCGATAATTACATTACATGTTAAGAGCCATGCATATATTTGTATAATTGTATTAACCATCCGGGAAAACTTCTGTGCTCGGAAAGGAGTCTTCTCTAATCTCTCGTATGCTGCAAAAAGTTAGCAGGGAAGAGTCCTGTACGAAATCCATCACACCAAAACTTCCGACCTGTAATCCACAAAAAGATGCCATCACTAGTGGTATTATACGGTTCCATCCATGCCATCCACCTTTTGATTTGAGTAGAGATGCATGCAACAAGGCAAGGCATTACCATTCAGAGAGTAGCTGGCACCAACTACAACACAGATTCCTACAACTTGTGTGCATCCATTCTCAGCCAGCAAGGGATCCTCGCTATATATATATATATTGATGTATCATGTCCCTAAGGAAGAAGTCAAAAGAAATAAGAGTCTTTGTAATACGATAAATTGTCCTCTTTATTTTATCCTACATCATATGATCTCCATGTGGCAGTAGTCGCTTCTATCGACCATTTATGTGACAGTTGCTTAAAATATACCACATAATAAGTATGACTAAGAATGACAAAATGTAAGATGAAAAAAAAAAGCATTGCTCATGCTAGATACAAGTCTAGGACATGGAAACCCTTTGAAAAACGTGAGACTCACCTGAAAGATTTTTTCAAGTCTTACTTTTTTTTCATAGGGGTTTCACATTCTGGACTTGTACAAATAATTTTCAAGATGATATCTCGGGTTGGATGGGAATAGTTACTTGGATTGAATCATTCTTGTTGTTCATTGAATTCAATCATGAATATTAACTTGAATGATCATATAGTTCGTGACTGACGTAGTTCAAGACTACCTTATGGCTTTCTTGAAGATATAGGAAAATAAACGTGTATTCCATCAAGTGTTTCTTGAAGATATAGGAAAGTTCCTTCCAAGGTTGTTTTTTTCTGTTGGGTGGTATCCTTGGGCAAAGTGTTGACAACTGGAAATCTTAAAAGGAGAGGTATGTGCATTACTGATTGGTGTGTCGTGCAAGAAGGATGGAGAATCTGTTAATCACCTCTTTCTTCATTGTGAAGTGGCCAGGTTCTTGTGGAATGAGGTTTTGAATCGGACTGGTTTACTTTGGGTAATGCCCAAGGAAGTGGTAGATTTATTGGTAGCGTGGAAGGGATTGAAGGGTAGCAAGAATTTTGTTCATGTTTGGAAGATGATTCCTTCTTGTCTCATGTGGTGCCTATGGCTTGAAAGAAATGGGAGATGCTTCAAAAACAAAGAACGTTCATTAGGAGAACTTAGGGATTTTTTCTTTAGTACTTTGAGTTTGTGGACTAAACTTTTGTAATGAAAGATAATTTCTAGAATCTGTTTTAGTTTTCCTTTCGTTTTTGGAAAGTAGTAGGTATTTTCTTTGTATACGTCATGTGTACTTGGGCTTATGCCTATTTCTTGAGAATAAAATCTTTTATTACTTATAAAAAAAAAAAAAAACGTGTGTTCCATTTTACTTAATTGCTACATTACTCAAGGTTTGGAGTAGGCCTATTCATTCCAAAAGCATATGAACATCACAAAGCTGTATGTGTGCCTAAGAGCACCTATTAAAATCGGTGTACATCCTTGGTGGGAGTAGTGTTTTCCTTTTCAAAATATGGAGCTTTGCTCTCATGAAACCATATCCTCCACTCCTCATTAAATGAGGATTAAATAAATATGTTATTAAGTTAAACTTATTAAATGAAATATTCACATCTGATATAATTGATACTTTTTTAATTTAAAATTATTGAATGAAGAATATTATCTCATTAAATTATTAATTTTTATTTAAATTAGTAGTCCTTTAATTTTCCTATTGAAGTTTAAAGGAGTGTAACATATTTCTGGGGCTTCTTATCACTACCATATAATTAGAAGAGTGCAAGTGGAGAGAAGATCAAGGTGTTCAACAAAAATTTTGGAGATAAATTGCTGACACTGACACTCTTTCAAAGGTTCTATTTTTTGTATAATTACTAAAGGTATCTTAACTTAATTAAACTCAGTACTTAATTGGAATAATAAATAAATAAATAAAATTAGTTACATCAAGTTTATTTCCTTTAATAAATTTATGACTAGTGTTTCTTAAAAGTGAAAGCCAGAAGACCATGAGTAAAAAGTAACATACGCTCTATGGCTCTGTATTTTTACCTTTTTGCTTTGCCCTAACTACAAAATCAACCATTCTTTATGTAACCAGCCTACCTGATTGGTGATTGTCAGGAATTTCAGGCCCCTTCATGGTGTTTGGCTTGCTAGTGCTTTGCTGGGCCAGTGCTTGATTCTGCAAAATGAATGGACGTAAATGATATCAAGTTCTAACAATACCAAAGGGTAAGCTACAAATGGGTTCAGATTCCTCTCTATTTTGGTAAAATAACCAATATCCTTAAAAGAACAAAAAGCAAGAGAAACTCAAGTCTGAACGATAACAGGTTGGTAATGCTAACTTCGAATCAGCTTGTGTAGACCTACAGTGTTTTGGAAAACAGAACCCTGGAAGTGATTTTGTATAATATACAAAGGTGGCAAGGAAGTGTCATAAACATATACAAGCTCTAATGCAGAGGTAAAATTAGGTGGCTAAAATACCTGTGGTATTGGTAATTGCATCTGATGGGTAGCAACGTACTGCTGATAAGGATCAACAAAATTTGGGAACCGGGGCTGGCTTGTGTGCTGTGTGCCAATTGAGTGTAGCATTTGTTGTGGCCGGTTGGTTGCTTGGATTCTGGATGGATCGGGTGCAGGAACAGGTGGCATATGAAAAGCTGGCATTGGGTATCGTGGTCCCAGATGAGCTGCTGCTGCTGATGTTTGCAACGCTGAACCAGCTAACATATTGGGAAACGGTATCATAGACCGATTGATGCCCATATCCATGCCCATGCCCATTCCAATTCCCATCCCCATTGCTGGCATATACTGCTGGACACCAGGAAACATCATGGGGACCATGCCACAACCCATGGACATCATCTGCATATGATGAATACAACGTAATCTTTGTAAGGAATACTGCACAAATGAAAGAAACCACATGAAATAAAATAAGGTACTGGAAAAAACATGTTTGTATCGAAGGACTTCTATAATTGCTAGGTATGGAGAATGAACCAAGCCATTTCTACATAAGCAAAGCTATAAAAACCAATCTTCATGCAGAGGATATTTAAAATTTAAGTTCAAGTCAACTTTCAAAGGCGGAAGATGATAGGTTTAATGTTCAGAAACTCCAATTCTCTACCTTTTCTTCCCCAGCCCAAAAGTAGGTAAAAGCTCAATTTTGGTCCGTAACATTAAACTGTCAAAACTAATGGAGCAATATGTTTACCACCATATATCTTACATTGGAGGAAATTGTGAGAGGGAAGGCTCAAGTTTACCGTTAGGAGGGATCAAAATTTAATGAAAGATCAACGACTCCTGCTAACTTTGTGTTAGAAATGATACCTAATTAAAAAAGTCTCTCTTTCCAATTGTTTATTATTAATAAAAATCTTGTTGCTAAACTTATTCTGGTGCACTTGGGAGTTCAGTTCAACAGTTGGAACTGAAAAGCATATGTAAAGATGTAAATTATCTGAAAAAAAAAGGGAATTTGGAAGACCGGATCAACTAGAGAAGGGTCAAATATAAAAGAGAATCTCATATTGACTAATGAAGATTCAAGGATCAAAATCAGGATATACGATGTTTTGCTGGCACACAAGTAGTGGCTTATAAGATCTAACCATTTCATATAATATTGTGCATTCACTTTTGTCTGCACACAAGTAGTGGCTTATAAGATCTGGTTAGTGACCTAAGGTACAAGTATCTTAATCTTCAACAAACTAAAGAGACTTATGTCAAGGTTGAAGGCTACAACAACTGCCAACTCAAGTCATTTTAGACAAATTGAGTTCTTTGAAGCTTGAGGTAATAGTGTAGAAGTTCCAAACGGGATGACTTCAACAAAGCCAACTCAAGTCAGGGGACTGGGGAGCACAGGAACATTCCCTCAGAAAAAAATTCATGTAAGCATAGAGACAGAAGGAGGAGATTGCACATTTATGCCCCAAGTGGTGAAGGCCTTGGTCTTGGGGTATCACTCCCTTCAAGATCCAAGGTTCAACACCTCATGGGTGCAAACAATCATTTGGGGCCACACCCCCTGGTGAAAAGCCAACGATTTAACCAGTTCCGTATAGGGAAACTTCCAAGGGTGCGGTGCACAGGACCGGAATTTACTCTGCAGAGGTGGGTCCGAAGGGCCCTGCCTTGGAGAGGTTCCCCGACATTAAAAAAAAATAGAAAATAAAAAGAAAAAAGAAAAGGATGCACACCAATTATGGCACTATTATCCAATGACAGTATTATCAATCTAACAAAAATAGAGTCACGTATACTTTAAGAAGTTTGCAAATAAAAGTATGACCACCAAGGCACTTAGACCATCTAGGGAAACATTTAAGTGTAAGAAGCAAGATAAGAATAATATACCTGTACTTGCAACTGAAGTGATTTCAAGTACTCAATCGCCTCATCCAACATTGAAGCTTTGTCTGACTGAAATTTAGAAAGAAAACAAATATATAACAAGTCAATACCATATAAACATAATGTATAAAAAAAGAAGGCAGTCTCTCAATATTAGGGAAAAAATCCTGAAATATGTGTAATGACCTTGTTGCAACGGGGTATGAGCTCTTGCAAAGCCTTCATCTTCTCATTTATCCTATCTCTACGTCTCTGCACACGAATGCAATACATCACCATTTGAAATTGGGATATTTTGTCAAATATGCTATTATGATAGTAAACTACAGACCCTCTCAGAAAGGTTGTGGACCTCAGCGGCACGAGATCTCTTTGTAGATGTGGATCCATGAACCTGTTTCTTCGCAGCCACAGACTCAAACTCAACATCCTTTTAAAATCAGAATATATAAAGTCAACCAGGATGATTAAAGAAATAAAAAAGAAGGTACAAGATCATTTAATCCGAAAACATTAACTAGAAAAAGAAGTTACCGGGTTCTTTTAAAACATGAAATGCACAATAATTAACACAAAATACACCCCGTATTTTCAAATATGGCTTAATTTGGCCTGACACCTCTTCTAACCCTTAGACGGGTATCACAATTTGATTCTCCTGAAGCTAACAGCACCAAATAGGTAGTGCACTTGATTGCCTATTTAAAAGCTTTCCTCTGGCTCCCACATTGCTCAGCTTCTGGCCAGAAAATATGTTGCTTATAAGAACTACAAATAATTGATGGAGATGTATAGCAAACGCTCATTATTAAGGTCCCATGCTTATTTCCTACTGCAAGAATGGAATAAATTCTTGCTCGATTGTTAAGTCCAGGCACTGAGCTTGTTCCAATTCCTTTCAGGTTCTAGCATTTGATGCACAAATACACCATTTTAGACTGGATCTAGTGGGATGACCCGCAAGCAGATCAAAATGCCAACCCTTAAACAAACAGACCTAATTACCTAAATATTGTTAGGTTATTATAGCATGTCAAGTCAGCCTAGCCAACTCCCAAAGCCATTGATGCTCTAGTTTAAGTTATCAAACAAACAGCATGCACAAACAACAAATAATTGACAAGGTATCTCAATTTTTCATTACCTTCATTGAGGCTTGTAGGGTCAAGACCCCTCCCCCAAGCCCACAAAAAAACCAAAAAAAAAAAAATCTCCTCTAGCTAAAAATAAAAATTGAGAAAAATTCCCCCCCAAAAAGGAAAAAAAAAAAAAAAAAAACTCTTGACCTTCATTAAAACTATGATAACCTCTTCTAACGACATTGTTTCCACAAAAATCTGAAAGAAAAAGAGTATCTCCTTTTTTTAATCCAAAAATTTGACCTCCAAAATCTAAAAAAGAAGATATATACATAAATATATATAGATTTAGAGAGGAGAAAAAAAAAAAAAAAGAAAGAACATTTGTATTTCTCATATCCTCCCCTAATCACTTCAATCGGTTATTTTTCTCCTCCATAAAAAAAATATATATATATATATATATAATGCATTTTAAGTTCCTATTGAAGTATTTAACATTAGTACATTACTAATTATCAAGTTTGATAAAGATCTTTTGTCAGCGTTTAATGAGTATGATATTTTATTCCATTTGTAATGTATATTAATTTCTTCCCACAACCGAATAATCGTCATATTAATTCGGCCCCCGAAGACGAATTTCTGGCTCTGCCTTGGCCTCGGTTCTTCTTTGTAGCAAACCAGATGGAGTGCCCCACCTTATGATATATAAGAGTTGTCTTCTAGACTCCTTTTTTTTTTTTTTTTCTAAAGTGACTTCATTAGAGAAAAACATTAGTACAAGAGTAGATTATATTACAAACCATTTCATAAGATCATGCTTCTAATACCTAAGGGAGGGTCCTTCCCACTATGAAAAACTAACAAATATGGTGGCATTTCTATCATAGGGATTTTTCCAAACTTATTGTTGGAATATGCCCAATGCACTATTTAATGCGCATATCGATTTTGTGATCGATGTGTCTTCTAGACTTGAATGTTAATATTTATGATGGTAGAAATTGTGAGATAATGATAGAAGATGGAAATTAAGAAATGGAACAAAGAAAGATGTAGAAAAAGCAGTGGTCCAAACTGGACCATTAATTTGGGAATGTGGACTCCCATACTGAAATCATAATTTCAAAACAGAAATATAAAAGCAGTGGTCCATTTGGACCATGAAGAACTATAACCTTCCAGGATTCTATACTACACAGAAACGAAGAGGATGATGATAAGTGTCGATATCATTCCAATCAGCCACAATGAAACTTCAAATCCTACACTCCATTATAGGTTAAAACAAACGATTCCAACACTCAAATGGTTGGGGGTGACATGCATAAACAGTAACTTACTTTTACTCCTTTTTTTTTTGTTGTTGTTGTATCACAGTTCATTCACCTAAGCGACCCAACAGTTCAATAAAAGTAATTAAAATGACAGATTGTATATGCATTTACTCGGCAATCAGCACCATCACATTTATGGGCGATATACATGACGAGTTTCTTGGTCTGGATTCACTCCAACGACAAACCATTCATTTCTTAATGCCAAATCAGGTAATGGGTCGAGAAACCAGTCCCGAGATACGCGCCGTCAACGCCAAAAAATTTAATCATTTTCGAATTTTGTTATAATCGATACCCTGCAGTTAGGAGCCACTGCAGCCTACATCTCACACCAATCATCCTTCACTATATTTTTTCCCCCCCATAAAAAGCATAAAACTCCGGTACTTCAACTCACACGTGGCGACACATACTCATCCCACCGCCGCCACGTGTACTTATAAAAAAACTACAAGAGAGACGAGACCGCGTTCACGGCCAAATTTCTACCATGCACCGAACGTAGCATCCCTTGAAATAAGAGTGTGTCTAAGTTAACTGACGTCACTCCGGCGCACGATAGTCAAGGCCAGTCCACAGGTACACACAAAAAGAGAGGGGATGTAGTGACTGAACTGACCTCACAATGGCAGTCGGCGTCCTCGGCTTCTATTCCTTTACGCTTGCGGTTGTAATCAACTGGCGGCTTTCTAGCCGGCTCGGCGCTGGCGCTGGAACAGCCGGATGATGATGTCAAAGTAACCTCACACGACATCATCTCCTTCCCTCCTGCTCCCGCAGACGACGTACCAGCAACTGCATCACAGCTCATGGTCGGGCAGCCCCTATTACCGAAGTCCGACGCCTCCGCTGCGCTTCTCGTCCAAGATTCTGGTCCCACCACCGGCGTCTCGCTCGAGTCCACCACAGTCGATTCCCTCACCACCGCCATGCTCTTCGAACTCGGCGGCCGCGTACTATCGACTCCTGCAGCAAGCCTCCCCTTGGGCCTCGAGAAGTGCATGAAGTTCTGGACATTAGAGTCCGCCAGGTCCGTCCTCCGGCCCGGCGGTATCGGTGGCCTCGAGGTCCCCGCCCCTCCTGTCACCTTCTGACGGAGTTCAGTGACGTCGTTCGTACGGACTACAAGATTGGCGTTGGTATTAGTGATATTGTTACTCTGATTAGGCGTAGGATAGAGAAGGTCGGCGCAGAAATTGTGGTCCAAAGCAGGGTCGTCATCGACGAGAGGGTAGTGAAGCCACGAGGCCATTTCGTCTTCTTGCATAAATAAGTGCTGGTGCTGGTGTGTGGCCGATTCTTGTTCCTCTTGTGAGGATCGGATCTCCCTGTTCGCCGATTGATCTGCGGGAAACACAGCGTTGTTGTATTTGGAAGGTGGAGATCTTCTCATAGACCTCTGGTTCTGGCTCTGCATCACCACCTGGCCGTTTTGCCACAACAGCTCCATGATCTCGTCCTCAGGCCTGAGTTCCCATTCTCCGTCAAAACCGTTCAAAAAATTCCGATATAATCGAAATTTATACCAAAAAAAAAAAAAAAGAGAAGAAGAAAGAAAGAAAGAAAGCCACTTACAAGGACGATTTTCTGGGACGAGCAGCCCCAGAAGAAGAGGGGAGTGAGTAATCGTCGTCCATTTCGAAGTCCGGAACGCAGTGATTCATCCTCTACTTTCTGAAACTAAAACGAACTCCAAAAAACCAAAAAAGAAAAGGTAATTAGTTAATTTCAAAGAAGAAAACCAGATTCTACAGCGATTAGATGAGCAAAAACACTATTTCATTAGCCAGCCACTCACAATCAGAACTTGTAACTTGTCATCATCAGAAGATTAACAGCGCCTTAGCCTAACGAGGATTTGGAGAAACCTTTGCAGTTTCTTTAATTTAATCGGTGGAAAACTCATAAAATTCTCTCTCTCTCTCTCTATTCCTGAGTGCAGGGGAGAGTTGGGAAGAAATGGAGAAAAAATTCAATTAAAGAAAAATATTCCATTGGCAGTTTGGGTTAGCCTTGCAAGGAAGCAGAGCAGTACGAAGATAAGGTGTGTACCTCTCTCTATCTATCCATCTCCAAAAATAAATTATAGCGAAGGAACAAGACGAAATGGATTTTTGACAGCATGTAATGTACCCCATGTCGACGATGGACTTTGCTTTCCCTTGTCCACTTTTTTTGTTTTATTGGACTCATAATAAGTGAAATGGTCGGGTGCTGTAAATTTGGTTTAAGAGAAATGCTCGGGAGCAGCCGGAAGCCGCAGCACACCGTCCAAATTTTTTTTTTTTTTTTCCACTCAATGCATTAGGTGTGCGTCAACTTTCACAAACAGTAGGCTTACATTTATATTTTTTCTTTTAATTTATCCTATTATAATTTTTTAAATTTTTATATAAAATATAATAAATATTTTAATATTTTAAAATTTTAAAATAATAATAATATTAAAAATAATATTTTATTCAACTTTTAATTTTCATCTCAATTTATCTCATCTCAACTCATTATCCAAACTTCTCTTAATTCCTTATATACTCTTTATATAATTGATATGGTAAGATTTAATTTTTATAATATTTGAATTTCAAATCTTTTTTATAAATCAGTGGAACCAGTCCAGTCTGGAACCGGTTCTCTTAATTTCAAAATCGGTTGGTACCGATTTGGTTCCGATTCTATATTTTTTAAACATGAAAATTTATTTGATCATATGTTTTAAACATAAAATATATATATTAATAATATTTTATGACCTAATAAATTTTCAATATATTCTTTTTGATAAATACATAATATATAGTAATACTAATATATATTAGTATATTAATTACATTTCATTTGAATTAATTAGTATACATTAATATACTAATATATATTAGTATATTAATTATATTTTATGTTCTAATACTAATACTATTAAAACCCAAAAACATGACCGAATTGGATTAGAATCGGTAAAACTGGAAGTATCGGCTTAGGATGATAACCGGTGCGTAATCGATTTTTAAAAATATAAAACTGATACATACATATTCGATCCTAAATTTTATTTAAAATCGGATCAGACCATACCGGTTACACCCTTAAATTGACCATATATAAAGTGGACACTATAGTATTTATGATTTATTAATAATCCTCATAATTACACCAGCTATTAGTGTTATTAGTTATAGACCTTCACTTATTTATAAGCTCTCACTTATAACCAAGAAATTAATACCTTGTAAAAATTTTAAAGGTTACACTTAGCGCTAATTTGAACATTGAGGTATTTTAAGATATTTTTGAATATTTCCTTCTTAAACATCACTTAAATACAAAATATTTTTAAATTTGAAATCTTTAATTTTTTCATCTAATCATTACCTAATCATTATAATTTTTTTAAAATTCCAAATAAAACATAAAAAATAATACAATTTTTCAAATTTAAAACAAAATAATATTAAGAAATTTATTCAAATAATTTTTTAGTTTTATAATATTTTTATTTAATTTTTTTACTATTATATTCAAATTATAATATTAAAAAATTATATTCAAATTATACTTAGTAAAACATCGTAACACAAAATATTTTATTATTATTCATAAAATATTTTATTACTATTTATAAATAGGAAAATACTATTCTCACATAAAATTTTTACCGAAAGTTTCTACCGAATTGTATTTTATTTTTTATTATTATTATTTTTTATTTAATGATTAAGAAAATGTTTTTAAATGAATTTATAATTTTTTTATATTTTTTAAAAATATTTAAAGTGTTTAAAAATATGATTGAAAAAAACAAGAAAAAAAAAAAAAAAACATTTTCCTTTCGGTAGAAGATTTCGGTATGGTGTAGCAGTTTCCTTATAAATATTCTGAATGTCAAAACTAGCTTTTGAGAATCTCAAAATCAAGCTTACAATGTTTGAAAAACCACGAGTATAATATCAATATAGCACCACTTACGTCGGCATATAATAAGCCAATGATTGATGCGGCAATCATATCAGTATTTATCACGTTAATCATACCACGCATGTGGAATTAAGAATCAACGTGCAGGGACCTACCACTTCTCTCTCGACCTCTTCTTCTCTCCAAACTCTCCCGCTTCTCTCTAAATCTCCCGCAACCTTCAGACCGGCTCGAGGGGGTGGGAGTTTCGGCTCATTCCCCCCTCACTCATTCCCTCCCCCTATCTGTTTTCTATTTTTGTAGTTTTAATTTTTAATTTTTGTTTTCTCAGGCCAAATAAAAGGAAGAATAGTCGTTCGTGACCTTTCGGTACTCAATAGCTTACACGCACTCCACTAGGAGGTTACCCAGCCGCCGATCTACATGTCAATCAAACACGGCCCCAACTGGAGTGGAGCGTAGCCCGCACACGCAAGACATAAATTTCGAAGCTTGTCGGCACATGTCCCTCACGCGCCACCAATGAGCTCTTTGCCGTTGCAACACACGGCTGCTCCCGAATCGGTGATTTTGAATCTTTCAAGATTGACCGTCGGTTTTCCCTTCTGAGACTTTTTTGTGCACTATTTTTTCTTTTTTATAGTATTTTCTCAATGTAGTTTATTTATGTCCTGACTTTATTTCAAGAAAACAAAAAATCTAAAAATGTTTGTCCCTTCGGACTTGGGTCTAAAGGGTGTTGTCTCCCCTCCGCTTAATCGGTGATGTTGAGGTTGGTTTCTCCATATTCCGTTTAGTTGAGTATGGAGTTTTGTATTTGGCTACTGCAAACTCTGTCGTGAATAGAGTTGTGCTATCTCTTAGATTTCGGTCTTTAAAGATAAGCCGTCTGGACTAGACTATGTCAGTCACAATAGTGTACTGAGAAGCTACTAATATTTATAATTCACTTATTATTTTAAGTCAACTTTATATATCCGCTTTCAATGAATGGAATGGGTTCCTTTGTTATTATAAAAAAAAAAAAAATCATACCACGCATGTGTTGTAGAACGACTCTACTTGAACTTTTTAGATGTAACTCGATCGTATATCTGTTGAACCTAACCTCACATGATTGGTCTTCTCTTTATCATGTTGCTTGTCTTGCCACCATCATCTCTTATCTCTTGATCAACGCTGAGATACTGTATATATAGTAAAAAAAAAATTCTTATTTATTTTCAGTTGTTTACTATAAAAATAATTATTTTTTTAAAATAAATCTATTATCATTGTAAATAAGAGAAATTTTATTTCAAACCTTTCATTAAATAAAAATATATCATTTAATAAGAATATTATTATAATTTAAAAATAAAATTAACTAGACTTACAATATAATTTTTATTTAAAAATTATAATAATATTTCTCTATAAATAATTATTTTTATCGTAAATATCACATCATAAATGCACATTCGACGGATGGTTCAACGAATTTGGACGAGAGTTATTGCAATTAGTGGTGGTTGGCTGTGCATAACACTTAATGGTCGTCCAAGGACTAGTACTGCATCGTCGAAGTATGCATGTTGGTGAAAGAGTTTTGGCATGAGACAAAAATATTCAATTTCATCTGTATGTTATTTAGCGATCAAGAGGCCGGTGTCGGTACTAGCTAGTGTCTTTCTGGCTCAAGAAGGACAATTTATGGTGGGGTTTAGGCCGTGGGATGTGGTGGCCGGTGATTATATGATAGATTCTAGCTACTTCGACGTTTTATTTGTGCTTGTGTTTTTCTTTTATTTTTTGGCATATTTTTTAAATAGAGTTCATTGAGTTGCTTGCTTAGACTTATATATTTTAAAATATTATTTTTTAAAATTTTTGAGATAACTAGTTGCTTAATATGCTAGGAATAAGGGAATTAATTATGCATAACATTGATGTGTGGGTCAGCACTCTTCTCTTGTACAATATTTAAAAGAATGATGAGTTGCAAGGTTTCATTTAAGTGTTGAGTTGATTTAAATTTTTTATGAATAACAGTAAGTTGAGATGGTGCAGTAAGTCTTATGGGGCCCACCTAAGATATGTTTAGATGTTAATATGAGTTTAGATATATTTATGAGAAGTTGAAAAAGAGTATGGATCTCGCATATAAATAGATGTTGAGTTGAAAAAAATTATGGATCTCACGTGTAAGAATGTTTTGAGTTGAGATGAGTTTAGTAGTTTGAAAGTTGAGTATTTGGATATTAAATTCAACTTAAAATTAGACTGAACTGAATTGATCTCATATGATGCCTTAACTTTACAAAATTAGAACTTTAAACTAATGGGGTGCAATAAATCTAATTATTTAATTATAATAAGAATTATTTAATATGCATAATAGTTAACAACTAAAGATAGGTTAAAGACCAATAAGGCAATAGATCAATGAACAAATCCGAATCGATTCCACATAATTAAATATATATATATATATATATATATATCTTCATGCAAAGTATGATTTATGGGTGTAAACAATTAATACTATAAAATAGGAAGATAGAAAAATAAATGCCAATTAATTAGAAAACATTTTGGGCACACATGCTTTCTACACCTTAATTTATATGCACTTTTGACTATGTGCAGTGATTGTAAATTAACCCCCATGCATATAATATCTTAATCAATTACGGGAGTGTGGTATTTGCATCGAATAATAATACTACTCTTATCAATTATTTTTATCAATAGTTTTTATCACTGTGCTTTTTTATTTTTTTATTATTTTTACTTAATAATTAAGTAAATATTTTTTAATACTATTATAAATTTTTTTATTTTTTAAAAAATATTAAAAAAATACATAAAAAATACAAAATAAATAAAAATTACAAAACCATTAATAGGAGTCCCAACTGTAGCTTGGAGCGGTGGCTCTAATGCCACTCATTTGCATCACCATGAAAATGACAACTAACGGTAAACCGCTCCATAAGTAAAAAATAAAAAATATATATATTCATAAAGTAAAATGTCAATTTCCTTCCGTGTTTATTTTTTACTATTCACAAACACTATTGATTTTATTGTTCGTACGAGTGTAGCCGTAAAACTCGAGTAGTAAAACCCTTTGGTGGTTTTAGCCATCCTCTCTCAATATTGATTTTTCTTTTGGGGGGATAGGGTTTTTTCTTCATTTCTCGAGTTTTGTTAAACTAATTTTATCTTCTTATTTTTCTAGACTTTTCTTAATTAAAAACATGTGGTATATATGACTTTCCTCGATTTTTATGAGTAATGTTAGATACAATTTTAGAATATATATAAATTTTACGTATTCATTTTTAAAAAAAATGGAGTTCATCATTAAAAAAATATTTTTTTTATGTGAATTTTATATTTACCTATTTTTTTCAAAAGGAATATACGGAACTTGCACACTCTAAAACTACAAATATCATTTTTCAAATTTTTATATATGTCCTATCATCCTCGACACTAAGGTCCCGTTTTGGTTCACACACAGTTTCAACTCATCTTATTTCATTTTTTATCATCTTAACATTCAAACATTATTCAAACACAAACATAATTTAATTTTAAATTTGAAAACTTTCAATTGTTTCATCTAATCATTACCTAATCATTACAATTTTTCAAAACTTTTAAATAAAAAAAAAATCTAACTTTTTCAAATATCAAAATAAAAATTATGTTATAACAATGTTTTAATATTTTAATTTTATAATATTTTTATTCAACTTTTTATTTCTCATTTTCTAAAAAACACAATAAAATATCTTAATTCAAATTATTTCATTACTATTTATAAACTATCTCATTATTATTAACATATTTCTCATCTAATCTGTATAACTAAACGAGACTCAAATATGATACATTAAGTTATTTGCCGACATAACAAGAGAAATTCTATAATATATATAGGAAGTCAAGTACATGTATATGAAAAACTCTATCAATTAATTTAATCGTCATCTTCTCACCGTCCATTTATGTACATTAAATGATTGAATAATAAGTCATAATGAATTAGAAATAATTTCTCAATTATTTAATATCCCATTAGATGATGATGAATGGTATTTTTGTATTTAATATTACCTAGTAATTACTCCTCAAATATACCCTAAGATCATGATCTGGTTGAATTACTATCTTTGTTTTTTTTACTATTGATGACCTTATTATAATTTACTAAGATGATATGGGTGTCCCAATTTTGTCCAAAATAGTAGAGCTACTATATATCATTGGTGGCCGATGGATCGAGGCTGTAAATTATTAGGTGATATGATGAATCAGCTGGAACATAACTCTCCACATGATAGAGGTTTATTCCTCTGCGTTGGATCTTATACGGATGGCTATAGGTTTTCTAAGACTTGATAAGGGCGGGTTGCCATATTTGAGAAGAAAATAAGTGCCGGTTATTTGCATGTATTTCTTTAGTTTTAGTCTTTTTTTTTTTTATTAAGGTTTGTATTTGTTATTGAATTTGTTCTTTGGTTAATTTATAGTGAATTTTTGCGTGCTTGGGTTTGGCGTTTTCTTGTTGTAACTTCCAAGTATCTGCAGGTTGTAACCACGGTATTCTTATGCTACAAGTAATGGTTTATTAATAAAATTAGAGTATAGTCCTCCACTAAAAAAAAAAAAACTCTTCACATGATACATATGGACTGTCCCACAATATTGAGGCAATGTCTACTATCATGGCTACAAAAATATTGTTCGAATAGGTTTTTCTAGTCCTTTAATATTTTGGATTGGGTACGTAGCCCTCTTATTTTTGTTCAAAACCTTTTAATTTTTTGACTTTTCCTTTTTGAGAAAACCTTAGAAATGGTCGAGCTTCTAATAGCCCAAGAGCAGCCCACCACTAAATAATTGACACCTAGACTTTCCACCACAACTATTCTGTGGTTGCACTACACTTGATTATTGTGTATTTCATAAACATGTAAGCCTTTCGACACAGAGGCTCTCGCACCCTTCGCACCTCTTGCACCCCCCCTCTCTGCCCCTTCGCACGGTTGGAGCTCGCACCCCCCACGACACCCACCTCTCACATGGCTTCGTCACCTCTTGCGACACAGAGGCTTTCGCAGGGCACCCCCCTCTCACACCAGAACCTCTAAGAAAAAAAATTAAAAACCAGTCAAGACTCCACATGTAGGTGTTGAACAAAAACCAATAATAACACTTAAAAAATTAGTGTCTACCCTTCCTACCAATGTAGAGCTTCGAATGTCTTCAGCCAGTCCCCTTTTAGACCACTTACAAACTCATTTAGAAAGGGGCATTGACAAAGACGAAGAAAGGGGCAAAGAGCTGAAAGTCTATTTCTGTGGGGGTGATTAGAGTCGTTTATGTGTGGTGAAGCCTATTTCTCTTATTGTGTTTTTCCTTGTGTGGCGACCACTGAATGGAGGGCTACTTTTGGGCGTTTATTAGCCCGACCGTTGCAAAGCGTTTCACTTCCTTTTTTATGTAAACTTTTTTAGGAATGGTTCTAAATACTAGTCCCGCGCGCGGTTGCAATAATTTACCTTTTCTCATTTGGCCGGCTACCCCATCCGTGCAGTCCAGCACCGCTGCTACTTTCCGTTAACACCGACATCGTCGCCAACCATCTTCTGCATCGCTATAGGTGTCTCTCTCTATCTCTCTCTCCCCACTCTCGATCTTGTTTGTACTTGGTAAATCAATGAACAAATAAACAGCATCAATGTAAATAAGTTCCTGTCAACATCAATTTTGTTGGTACCCACATGAGCTTCATCAATTGACTAGGATGTATCCACACTACATATTTGATCTTTAGAGGCGAAATCTTTTAAGGATAAATTAAATTTCATTCTTAAAAGCATTTATTTGGGAAGAAATTAAATTTCATCTCAAAACATAGATGCAGATTTTTATGCGTTCGAATAGATAATTAAGTATTTGTTTAAACTAGACCTTCTGTGACGAAATATATCGTCTCAAAACACGAAAATTGTTCGAACGAAAAAAGACCACTCGAACACAATTTTAAATAGTGTTCAAATGGTAACATAACTGTTCAAATAATAGTCATGGCGGGAAAGTCTATACAATTGTGCTGGGAAAAGTTCGAACCCATTCAAACGTGATATTTAATCATTCGAATTGAAGTTTTGGTGGGAAGTTATAAATAAATCTGACGGAGATGTTGCTATACTGTTCGAACACTCTAGTACAAGTTCGAACTGTATTTTAAATCATGTTCGAATGTTGATATAACTATTTGAATAATAGTCATGGCGGGAACATATACATTAGAACCCGTTCGAATACCACATTTATTCATTTGAATCAATTTTTTGGTGGGAAGTTATAAATAAATATGGCAAAAATGGTTGCAACACAGTTCGAATGGTGCTTTTATGTTTGAACGGATATATTAAACGTTTGAATGCTCATAATAGTCGTTCAAACGGTACCGTTTAATTATAGAAATTTATTAAAAGACATTCAGATATTTTGAAAATAAATATTATTTGAGTTTATTAGTTATCATTTTCAAACGATAAAAAATTAGCTGGATTTATTACTATTTATGATAAATTAAAATATTCCATATTCCTAAGAATTTTATATAATTAATTTAAAAATTAATTAATGAGTTTTATTCTTAATTGATATCATATATTATTTTATATTTAGATGGTCAATGATAATAAATTAGATGAAAATTACATCTTTGTAGTAAATGTTATGCACATGATCAGCACGTGAAGGCACTTTCCGTTACATTTGACGTTACTGGTAGACGGAAGGGGGATTGATAAGTATTGAAAGTAAGCATGTCCACTTTGATGCAATTATTAGTTTTGGGGGTACATTGTGAATTAAGTGAAAATTCGAAGGGAAAAAAATTAATTAACCCTAACTATTACTACCGTATAACACTAATGTATACTAACAACTAATGTATAATAACATCTAATACTAATTATATCATAACTAAATAACATTTAATACTAATGTATTGTACTTCTCTCTCTAGAAAAAATCATCTCCCTTCTCTCTAAACTCTCTCAAACTTCAGATCAAACGAAAGCAGGTAGGAGCTTCGGCTCCTCCTCCCTTTTTTTCCTTCCCCCTCCATTCTCCTCTGTCCATTTTATTTTCTGTGTAGTGTTTTTTTTTTGTTTTTTTTTTTTGTTTTTTTGTATTTTTCAGGCCAAATAAGGGAGGATCATCATTCGGGTCTTTCCAGTTGTCGCCCTTCTACACGCGCCCCACCGGGGTGATGCCCAGCCACCGATCTTCAAGACCACCAAATATGGCGTCCATCGGAGTGGAGTATATCCTGCATGCGCGGGACAAAGTTCCAGATCTCGTCGGCGCTTGAATATCACGCGCCACTGAGGAGCCCTGTGTCGACGCCACGCTCGGCTTCTCTAGACTCCCTGACTCCGGGGCTTTCAAGATTGACCCTTCGACTTTCCTCCCCGAGTGACCAGTGCCCTGCACGCACCACTGCCGATGTATTGTGCACTGTTCATCCATTTTTATTTTTTTGTTTCTTTGTTATTCCATTTCAGTGTTTATGTTGTTGTTTATTTGTCTGTTCTTTTGTTCTTTTGTTGACCCGAGTGCGGTGTTGCACCTTTGGATCGGACGCAATCTGGGGCAAGAGCTATTCGAAAATGGTGGACGATGTTACGACTAGTACTCGCGCGTAAGTGTTGCCTGCACATTGGAGGCTGTTTTTGTCCGTACGTGAGCAGGGTGCTCGTGTATTCAGGGCTCGAGATGCCGATGATTGAGGTGGGCGTGACGTCCGGGGTCACCCATGTGCTTGTGGTTCTGTAGTTGTTAGTTGTTAATGTGTTTTATTTGTAGTTTTGTTTTGTTATTTCAAGTTCTTTTTACAGAGCACTTTCTCAGTTATGAGAGAGTATGTTGAGAAGTTAAAACACTGTCCACCACAAAGGAATTTGTGTGTGGGGAAGCCCCAGAGCTGACGCATAGTTTGGTTTATAGTCTGGATTTTTTCATGTATTAATAAGTCACAGTTGTAACTTTAGTTCATTAATGAAATGAGTCTGTTTCCATAAAAAAAAATACTAATGTATTGTGTATAAACACAAATATATAAATATATAATAACATGTAATATTAATGTATAAACATTAACATATAATAACATGTATAATAATAATAATTTGTACAATGATTTATTTTTTCAATTTTGGTTATTTTAATAAAATAGAAACTGAAAAATATTTTTTTAAAAAAATTGAAATCTGAAAGCCCAAACTCGATTAATAAGAGCCCAAAATTGTCAAATTGAAATTTCAAATGGAGTAAGAAAAAAAGTCCAATAAAAAAGCTCAAATCCTACGCCGCTTTGACAAGTCGGAGTTGAAGTTGGATCAAAGGCTATGCGAATCGAAGTCGAAGTTGAAGTTGGAGGTCGGATTCGAAGTCAGAAGTAGGACACTCCGACTCCGACATTGTCGATGCTCAGCCCTAGCCTTGACTCGTGATCTAAAGGCTGCTAGTAATAATCTCACTGATGAACAACAAGTTACCGCTGTGATACGATCCTTGCTTAAGTCAACATGGGGGCAAATGAAGCTTGTTTTGACATACAGTGAGAATATTAAGACTTTTGCTGATATATCTCACCATTTAGAGTTAGAGGCGGAGAGCATAGATGCGCACCTTAATACTCTTCTTGTTACCCAAGCTAGGAAGTGCAAGGCATTCAAGTCTAAGCCAAGCAACATGGGAGATCTGCTAAAGCAGCAAATAGTCTTGGGCCAAGGAATGGAAAATTAGCAAAGCATCGTAAAGGCAAGCGTGCTGGCAAGGACAAGTCCAAATTGAAGTGCTATAACTGTGGAAAAGTGAGACACTTTACTCATGAGTGCACTAAGGTAAAGAAGGTATCCACTAAACACAACTCTCTCATTACTGTTGCCCACGCAATCCCTGAATGGATTGTAGACACAGGAGCAACCAAACATGTAGCTTGAGATTGAGTTGAGTTTATAGATTGTAGAAGAATACCAGTTGGCAGATAGTACGTTATATTGGGTAACGAAACTCGGGAGGAAGTGCTTGGAGTTGGCACCTACCAACTCAAGATGCGTCTGGGATGCAAGTTACTTCTTCATGATGTGCTATATGCAACTAGTGTTCAATGTAATCTATTTTCAATTATTTCTATGTTGGAACTTGGTTTTACTTTTCACTTTGATGGCCCTCAGCTGAACTTTTATTTGGATAGGGCTTTGTATGGACATGGTTTTTTTTCGAATGGTTTTTTTTTTGTTGAATTTAGATAATTTCTCATTTTCCTTTATGGTTTTAAATGATTATGATGTTGTTTCTAATTCATTGAAATGACATGCTAGACTAGGCCACATAAGAAAAGATAGAATGGCTAGACTAGCTAGAGAAGGTTTATTAGGGTCTCTCGCTAATGTCAGCCTACCTGTGTGTGAGCCTTATTTAGCTGATAAAGCTTATAGGAAACCTTTTGGAAAGGCTCTTATGGTATCTTATCCTTTAGAGCCAGTTCATTCTGATATTTGTGGACCTATGAATGTGAAGGCACGCCATAATGCCTCTTATTTTCTCACCTTTATAGACGACTACTCATGTTTCAGTCATGTCTATCTGATCTCTCATTGCTTTGAAGCATTAGACTACTTTAAGCGTTTCATGGCTATAGTTGAGAACTAGAAAGAAATAAATTTAAAAATTCTACGAACTGATCGTGATCGAGAGTACTTGTCTAAAGAGTTTCAAGGACTACGTGAGCAAAATGGGAAACACAGGCAATTGACGATTCCTGGCACACCACAACAAAATCGTGTTGCGGAAAGGAGAAATAGTACCTTATTGGAAATTGTTTGATCAATGATGGCACAAGTTAACCTGCCAATATCTTTTTGGGGGGATGCTTTTTTAGCTACTGCCTACATTTTGAACCATGTGCCTTTTAAGCCCGTTCCTTCAACCCATACGAATTATAGAATAACGCAAAATCAAATTTGAAACATTTGAGTCCTTGGGATTCTGCAGGTTATGTTCACACCACTTCCCATAAATATGAAAAACATGGCTCTAGAGCAAATAAGCATATCTCCATAAGATATTCAAAGAGCTCAAAGAGTTATGTAATGTTTGGTGAACATCCTCACAGATGGATGACAAAAATAGAGTCACATGATGTCACATTTATTGAGAGTGATTTTGTCAATATTGGTGAAGCAAAAAATGATCTTGCACTTTTTGAGTTGCAAGAATTTGAGGGAGTTATACCACCTTTTGGCGAGGGTGGAGAATTATCACATTCTAGAATTGTAAAAGATAGTGGGAGTGATATGTCTCCTAGTGGGAGCATACCACTAGAAAGTAACTCACGAGAGTCTCAGTTATGTAGAAGAGAACGTGGAACCATTCTTCATCGTCGTTTTGAGATTGAAGAGGAATCTTTCATGTGTGCTCTGGGTGACTTTGATGAACCTTCTTCTTATGAAGAAGCACTAAGTTCACAGGCTTCAAATAAATGACTGGCTGATATGAGAGATGAGATGAATTCTATGGCAAAGAACCAAGTTTTAGAGTTATTTGATCTTCCACCTAGGTGCAAATCTATTAGAAGGTTTTAAAAATTAAGCGCTAGGCTGATGGATCAATTGAAAAATATAAGGCTCGACTCGTGGCGAAGGGCTATACCCAAAGAGTGGGTATAGATTATGAAGAAACATTCTCTCATGTGGTGAGATTTGCTTCCATTCTCCTTATTCTAGCTATAGTTATACATTTAGATTTAAAACTTTTCCAAATGGATGTGAAAACTGCATTTCTCAATGGAGAACTAGATGAGGAGATCTATATGGATCAACATGTTGGTTTTGAGGTTGAGGGACAAGAGCACAAAATATGTCAGCTGAAACATTCCATTTATGACCTTAAACAATCGTCTATACAATTATACTTCAAATTTCATGAGGCATTACTTCAATTGGCTTTGAAATGCTAGAAGAAGATCATTGTGTATATGTCAAACATACATGGAAGAGTTTTCTAATTTTATCTTTGTATGTGGATGACATCTTATTAGCTGGAAATGATATGGAGATAATAGCTTGAGTAGCAAGCAAGATGACACAAGTTGATTAGTTTGGCGTTCGGAAAGCGAGCTAGTAAATATCTTAATATTTTGGAGCATTTAAGATAAATTTAAAGAATGTCGCCTTAACTTTGCTAAGATGAGACTTATAAAAGTCGTATATGAAGTATTTGTACAACTTCATGAGCCTAATTAAAGCGGAATGTAAGATCTTAGACAAACGTTGGATGAGTGACTATGCTAAGAAAGTCAAGTTAGAATGCATTTGTGGCGACTAGACTAAGATTTCTATGGCGTTTTGAATGTGACAAACTCAATTAAGTGAGAGTTTTGTCGTAACATACATTTTATATTGTATGTGCTGTAGATAACCATATAAGGGAGTGATCGGATGGATCCCTGCTCCATCACTATGTGAGCCCTAATGTTTGGGTTAATTTCATCATTCAAGACCAAAAGCCCAATACACCATACCATTGGTTTCCTTAAGTCCAAATTATACCCTAAGTACACAAATTAAGTTTGAAAAATTAACTAAAGCCATTAACCATCATACTTGAGGTTAGTAAACTTTAAGCCATGCTTTAAAGTTTAATTATGTTTAATCTTTTCTTAAACCTTTTAATTCAATTTTTCTTGAATTAATACTCCATTAAAACATGATTAGACCTCACTAATACCTTAGATAAACCTCCCCTTATGTCATTAAGAAAAATGACACAACAAGCCCAAACCTTGCATCAATCGGTTTTGTGCATTGCCATTTGTAATGATTGGACTGATTTGTCCTTGGATTCAACATTTTTGTGGTTTGTCCTCAAGGATAATGTGATCCTTAAAAACTTCATGAGACCCTCTCAAATCTAGTTTGAGCCTTGGATGAATTTAGTTGCACAAACCAACTCAAAGAACCAAATCGGGTGCACCTTGGTCTAGTTTGTATAGAAATCGATTGGGTTGATTTTGACCCAGCCTCCTGCCATGGTTTGCACCACCACCTCATGCCACCTCCTTCACCACCCAATTCCGAAGAGGTCTTATGACCATCATGAAGGATTTTAACTCAGTTTTGCTGCCCAAAACCATCCAAAACCGAATTGAATTTCTATCACATCAAAACCACCTCCATCCACCAATTACCAAGAGTGGTTTGAGGGATTTTCTACCACCAAAATGATGCCCCATGACCTGGAAATCTCTGCAAGACCCTTGCAACTATTGTGGAGAGGGAATCATGGTGGTTTTAGGCCACTATTCCCCTGCACAAAGTGACCTAAGCCATGGAAGCAAGTCTGGAAAATTTCCAAATTGGTGCACCTCCCACTTCACCCAATCACCAAGCACCCAAGCCAATGCGTCATACCCCTATTGAACCCTATAAATACCTCCATCACCTCCTTATATCCTCCACACCTTAGATCCAAGCTTCCTCTTGAGCGTTGAGAGCACTTCTCTCTCTTAGATCAAAATAGTAAAGCCGAGTAAGTTCTTGGTGAGTTCTTGAGTGTTCTTGTGTAAGGCTGGCTGTCTTGAGCGCTTGGAAGGCCATGGAATTTGTAAATTTTCTTGCTTTTGATCTTAGTTAGCATGTCAGGCTTTGTTTCCAAGTGTTTGTACGAATTTTGGTTGAGTTTTGACAAAGTTATCATGCTTAGTTCAAAATCGGGTCAATTAAAAGATGATTTGAATGATTAAATGATTTTAAGTGGGAACTTAACTATGACATGTCTTAAGCATGATTTGATATGATTTATCATTATCTTTACATGATTATGAAAGGTTTAAATTGTGGTTAGAAGTATGCCATGGTAGGTTTTGAATCTATTTTGTCTTGATCATCAAGCATGTATCGGTTTTGAACATATTGGTGATTAAGGATTTCTTAGTCATGTTTAAGTGTTGGGATGAACTTGATTATCAAATAATTAGCCTTCATTATGTCACTAAAGATCTTAGTGATATTTTTTAGTAAATAAAATCTCATATGCATGCATTCATAGAGATCAATAGTTGAAAACACACTTAGGCATCAACTAGAGTGCATGCCAAGGGTTGGGACTGTTTGGGCAAATTCCACTTTAATTTTTGAAAATACAAGGGCATAAATGGTTTAAGAATGCCAAAATATGAAGTCTATGAAATTTGGTTAAATTTGGAATTCGTTTGCAATTAAAGAAAATTTAGGGCCTAAATGATAATTTTTGAAAGTTTCGGAGTATTTTTGTAAATACTCAATTTTTGAAACCTTTGATTTTGATCCTCAACCATAGAATATTAACCCTAACTTAGTATACACATGATTAATGTAGCTATGACGTTATTTTCGAATTTCTCCCAAAGTTTGTAAGTTGGCCTCTAACTTACACTTTGATAGATTATTTATGAATTATTGATAAATGTTTCATTCATATTTCAATTATCAGTTTGAGTATAAAATATCTTGTTATATGATACATTAAGTGCATACTTACATGACGTATGAGATTTTCACCATTTTTAGCATATTGCATATAAATGTCATTTTCACATGAAAACTTGCTACATATACATATGTCATGAAATATATTTTTTAAGCATAGTATAAAAATAATTTTTGTCACAATCCCAAAGATTAGAATGAGGAATTATCCTAGTGGAACTCCTATGTCCACTCTGGAATGTTTAATAATGAAGTGGTAACCCCTGAGTTGACAAAAAATAGTCAACATGCTTAGAATGGATTCATTTTAAAGAAGGCCGGAGCGAAGTCAATATGTTATGACACTTAACGCTGGTGGGTGTATACGTTATGAATTTTTATGATGATATGTTATATTTACCAATACATTGAGAATGATTCTATAGACAACATAGTTTCAACGTAAGTTGTACTACAGTCACCAACAGGTACTCATAGTGCATGTGGGGAACTATGACATTACCACACGTTATAATTACGAATTGGTAATAATGATGAAGGTTCATGATGAAAGTTATAATGAAGTTATGTTTTCAAAAATGATGGCAAAAATATTTATTGAAGGAAAACATATGTCTCCATTTTTCTGAAATGTTGAGGAATCTGGATAAGAGACATGCATACTGATTTTCTTTCTAAATTTCATACATTACATATTTATCATTTTTTATGCTTAATTTATCTTTGTACATGTTGTTGTTTAACTTACTAAGATTTCGAGTAAATCTCACCCCTTGTGAGACCACTCATTCCACTTGAAATGATAAAAGTTGTGTCAAGTCTTGAGGAGATCAATCAAGATGGAGCGCTGGATCCAACTAATTGAGGACGAGCTGGACTTTGAAAAAAGATTGAATTTAATCCTGATGTCTATAGCCCAAAGTCCTTCATGCTTTAGATCGCATTAAGAGAATGATTTGACTTTAACTCTTAGTTGTACTAAGTCTATACTACATTGGTATTTTGAACTTAATGATTTCTAATGAATTGAGATGGTTTTAGTTATTATGGCGTATTTTATTCTTACACCTTTTATTTCTACTACGATTATTGCATACTGCTAGTTGCATACTGAGATTGCATTGCATATTAACTGTCATGTATGGGGGTATGTAACATTGTGTTGCATATCCCGACGCTCTCAATTCATTACATCCCAAGTGGAGGTTGGGGGCATCACAGGATATCTTTGAACTTGGCATTTGTGTATATCTCTTGAAGTTGCTTCTCAATTGCATGGACCGTAATGTAAAGAATCTTTCGCTGGAACAAACCAAAATTAGCTATGTGCTCATTCTCGACCATCATCATTAACGCATTATCATAATCCCTAAAAAACTTTTTCAATGATGTAGTAGTACCTTTAGCCATAAAACAAATACACTCATACTCTCACTATGTTGCTTTATAGACATTCGAACCCAAAACGCACCTTTCACATATGTCGGTACCCATTGATGCCGCTTCTTGTATAACTTACTCAACCAAGCATTATCTATTAAACCATTTGTTTGAACGATGTTGTGTCACCTTTGTTCAAATTTTTCACAACTCATAGAGTCATATATAATTTAATAAATGACCTTTAAAGTTGTCATATTGTGAATAAGATCCAAGCTAGTAAGGTAATTTGCAAAAATTGTGCTACAAACAAAATCTATACTTGACCCTTGGAAAATAAATCTTGCAATTGCTACTTGCATTGCCCTATCTTAATCAATTATAATTGCATTAGGAGCCAGTCTTGACATGCACTTCAACAATGATTCTAATATCCACACAAATATATATATATATATATATGTATGTATATGTGTCATCGTTTGATATGAGACATCATCCAAAGAATATCAACTAGCCATGGTGGTTGACTCTTACAAAAGGGGCAAATGGCATCTTATACTTATTCGTCAAATACATTGTGCCAAACATTATAACATAGCCAAATCACTCATATGCTGTCCTACTTTGGGCATCTATCCAAAATACATTTCTCGATCTCGAGTCATAATCTAGGTCCATCACAACTTTACCAAATAGTTCTGAAATGGCTTGGTGTCTCTTACTCCAAGAAACTCATCCGAACTTTTTTATATGATTCCGACACTCTCTCTCTCCAAAATAGAGATTCTCATATTCAGCCAAACGTTATAACATCTCCAAGTCAGTCATATGCTGTCCTACTTTGGGCATCCATCTAAAACACATTTTCTCGATCTCGAGTCATCATCTAGGTCCATCACAACTTTACCAAATAGTTGTGAAATGGCTCGGTGTCTCCTACTCTAAGAAACTAATTTCGAACTTTTTATTATATGATTTCAACACTCTTTCTCTCCAAAAGAGAGATTCTCATATCCACTCATTTCAACAATCATGGTTTTGTACTTAGCATGACAGATTCTGACTTTGTCCATCATCTCAATTAATTTTTTTAACCAAATTGGTAATTTTTTATGGCAAGTAATATGTCTTGCCTTACTTGGTCTCACAACACGATTGTGTTCAATGACAATAGTGGATAACTTATACTTTCCATCAGCTATTTGTTTTGTATTAAGTTTAGCCTTGCAATCTATCCTCTACCAGTTTTGGCTCGTCAATTTTAGATGTCTTGCTTCTTGGTTTGTGATGCCGACTGTATGCAATGGTGAAGTATTTCACCTCCCCGATTCGGACCAACTGGTGTGTTCAGTTCGATCTATAATTGGTTCTAAACCGATCCGGTACCGATTTTCATATTTTGAAAACCAGTTTGAACCGAACCGGACCGGTATATATATATTTTAATTTTAATTTTTTATATTATACATAAAATATTATATGTTAAATTGCTAATTAATATAATATGAAATTTTAATCTTATTATTCATGTTTATCAATATTATAATATAAAATTAATATAACAAAAAATTAATCTTAAAAGTTTTAATATGACATTTTATTTATGATATAACATAAACTAATCTTATATTTTTAATATAACATTTGAATTTTGATATTAACATATAAATTTTAAGTTTTTAAATTTTTAGCCAAAATCTATAAAATGAGGGATATGGGTCAATCACTTGCTAAATTTTTGTTCGAGTATAATTTTGTTTATTTGTAAAATTGAAAAAAAAGATCAGACCGGACCAAAACTAGAGAAACCAGAAACTCTGGTTTCGGTGGTTAATCAGTCTGGTATCAATTCTTAAGTTTTCAAAACCGATAGATACCGGTTCGGTTCTATAAAATGTCCAAAATTGGATCTAACTAGACCAGTTACACCCCTATCCAGAGCTAAGAGTCTTTCCCTTGAATGCAACCATTGCTGACTTTAAATGTGAAACTACTATTTTCAAGAAGTGTACGTCATTTTAGAATGTTTCAGGTTGAAAAACTACTAGAGCTTGGATTTATAGAGGACTCAATTACTTGAAAATTCTTGGTTGGATTGAGGGCATCAATCCGAGTTCAAGGAAGATAAACCGTGGTGGAGACAGAGACAGAGACAGAGACAGAGAAAGAGAGATAGACCGTGAGGGAGAGAGAGATGTGTATTGTGAAATGTTGTGCAAAACACACACCAATGATGACAAATAAAGTAAAAACAACACAATCAAGCACATGACGCACAATATATGTAGTTCAGAAAATTGCCTACATCTACAGAGCTGCAGAAATCTTATTAACTAAAGGAGATTACAATCATTCAATCTCAACTCACACTCTCTAGAGTTTTTTACTCTCTCACATAATATGCACTCATTAGACAATTGTTCTCTCTCACGATATGCTTAAGGCCGTACAAAACAAGTCTAATATGATATATTTATAGCAAATGGCGCTGGAAACCCTAATATGGCAAAATCTACGTACTTCGCTCGAGCGGCGTGTTGAGCGCGCCTCCAGCAAATGGCCAAATCAACATTGGCTCGAGCAGGGTCGAGCGAACAATAAGGTTTGTGTCTTATTCGAGCTCACTATCACGCGGGACTCAAGCAAACTCTCAGACTTGAGTTTCGCTCAGCAAACACCTTTTTCAACTCCAACATCAATCTCCACATACACCCCAACAATTTCCCACTTGGAGACTGGGTCTCCACATGTCAGCCACTGTTTGCAGCCAAGCCCTATCATCTCTACAGCTCACAGCTCCCATCTTCAAGTTAGAAAATGCACTGAAGTCAAGCTTGACTCCAGTCTTCCATGTAAATTGCCTTTAGTCAGTACATTCACTGGGTGACTCACAACTCCTACTGTACTAGGAGTATCTGATCTCAAACTGATCTTGGCAACCTTAGCCAACTTTCTCCGACTTTCATGAGGAATGGCAAAACTGACTCCCTTTGGCTTCCTCACATGTTTCATGCGATCAAGATTACCTTTTTGCACTCTTGTATTTCTCTGCACATCACTGGACCGTAATGTTAAATACAATGAGTTAGATCTATTGTCATGAGCTAGGACCAACGCAACCTTAGTGATCTTCCAAGCTCCTCCATAGAATGTTACTGCAAAACCACTGTCATCAAGCTGTCTCACATAGATCAGGTTTTTCTTCAGATCTGAAACGTGTCTGGCTTGTTATAAAGTCCACACGCCCTTGTTTGGAAGTGTGATGTGCACATCACTCACTCCCACTACATCTAGTGCCTTTCCATCAGCCACATACATCTTCACAAAATCACCAGCAACATAATTCTGCATGATTTCTTGATGTGAGGTACTATGGAACGAAGACCCTGAATCCAAAACCCAATCATCAATCGAATTGTGCACTGTAAGAAGTAAGGCATCGTGAATCTCTTCTACCACTATAGTCACAGCATCATCCTCAACACTTTCTTGATTCCTGCAGTTTTTCTTGATGTGGCCCAGCTTGCCACAGCTCCAGCACGTGATCTACTGCCCAGATCTCATCTTGCTCTTCCCTTTGTTCTTGGAGGTTGACCTGTCATGTCCTCTACCCCAACTGTCAACATTTAGTACATATCCTGAACCAGAGAACTCACTCGAGTCTCTCCTATGTACCTCTTCAGCAAGTAACATGTCACATATGTCGTCGTAGTTCAGTTTTGTCTTACTGGTTGAACTACTCACAACCATTCTCATGGCTTCCAAACTATTTGGCAATGATGTCAACATAATCAACACTCTGATCTCATCATCAAACTTAATCTCTACAGAAGATAGTTGATTTGTGATTGTATTGAATTCATTCATGTGTTGGGCTACATATATACCTTTCGACATCTTCAAATTGAACAATTTCTTTATCAAGTACACCTTATTGTTCGCATACGACTTTTCATACATACCTGACAAAGTCGTCATGAGATCCACCGTGGTTCTCTCCTTACTGACATTGTGCGCCACTGCTCTAGACAAGGTTAGCCGAACAACCCCTAGAACCTGTCAATCTAACAGGGTCCACTCAGCATCATCCATGCTCGCCGACTTCTTTCCCAACAGTGGAAGGTGGAGCCTCTTTCCATAGAGATAGTGCTCAATCTGCATCTTCCAGTACCCAAAATCAATACCGTAGAACTTCTCAATCCCGTGTGCTTTCATTTGATCTCCAACCGTCAGTCTCCTTCAGTCCGACATTCGCCCTTGATACTAGTTGTTAGGAAATGATGTGCAAAACACACACACCAACTATGACAAATAAAGTAAAAGCAACAATCAAGCACACGACGCACAATATACATGGTTCGGCAAATTGTCTACGTCCACAGAACTGCAAAAATCTTATTAACCAGAGGAGATTACAGTCACTCAATCTCAACTCACATTCTCTAGGACTTTTTCTCTCTCACACAATATACACTCATTAGAAAATTGTTCTCTCTCACAATATGTTTAAGGCCGTACAAAACAAGTCTAATATGATATATTTATAGCAAATGGCGCTGAAAATCCTAATCTGGCAAAATTGGTGTACTTCGCTCGAGTGACGTATCGAGTGCGCCTCGAGTGAACAGCCAAATCAACATTGACTTGAGCGGGGGTCGAGCTAACACTAGGATTTGTGTCTCGCTTAAGCTCACTGTCTTGCAGGACTCAAGCGAACTCTCGGACTTGAGTTTCGCTCGAGCCCACTGTTAAACGCACGTCGAGCGAACTTTGCTCGAGCGCACATTCAGCAAACATCTTTTTCAGCTCCAAAATCAAAATCAGTCTCCACATATATCCCAACAATGTGTACCTGACAGTGAGGGACAAGAATAGCGGGACGTGCTCCGAAGAAAGATGTTGGTTGTTTGCTGTGATAAGGTGAGATGGATTAATAGGATTATAGGAAAGTGTTGTGCGACAGAGGTGGAGGAAGAGGATCAAAAAGAACTAGTGTTTGAATATGAGGAAGCCATGCATGTGTAGCGACAGAGCTAACTGATACCATAATAGAGTTTGTGTTTGACAAAGTGTTTTGATGAATATGCTTCCTTGAATAATATATGGAAGCTTGTACTTTATTTATAATATACATCTGATAACATTTGATAGTTGTACAAGATCAAATTTAGTTACAATACAAAATTCAAAAAAGTGATTTTAAATGTATAGCTATTAATTATATTGATCTGATCCCTTGAGTTTCTAATGGTTTATCGTTGTTGGTGTTTGAAGATTTTCTGCTACCTACTTTGTACCATTTTCTTTATCAATTATATGTTGTTTTGAATTGTTCTTTTAAGGATGTATCCATATCTACCTGATCCGGATTTGTCTCAACAGAAGTTACGATAACATTTAAGTCGTACTCCAAGGAAAGAACAAAAACCTTCAAAACGTACAGCAACAGTACCAACAAAATTATAAAGCTTCGCAAGCCGCGTGCTCAATGTGAAAAATAATATCCAATATTCATCCAAGCTCATGATTTGCAAAAACGGGAGATCGCTTGAGGCGTCTGCTAGAACTGTTCCCCATGCAGCTTGTAATTTGGATTAGGATCAGAAAGTTAATTAGACATGAATTGATGCGTGGGTGCATGCTACAGTACGTAGTTTCTAATTCCTTTTTTCTTCTAATATATATAGATAATTTATCTAATTATATGCATTCAGATAGATCATCTCTGGCCAGTACTTATACATAATAATGCAGGCCGGCATGCATGCATCATGCAGAGCTACCCATGCAGCTCGTTTATTCCGACCCATTCCGGTCCCCAAACCCAATGGCGGCGGCCTAGCTCTTACTCCCAGCTAGCTTTAAAGAAAATATAAACTTTGAATCATTAATCTGTACATTGGTCCAGGTTTTTCTCCCTAATTTTTTCTTAAATCTGTTTCACTGATCCTCCTTCCTTTTGTAATTGGGAGATATTTTCCATTAGTAATAGGAAAACAAAAGAACAGAGAGAAACTAGGAGCAATAATATTCCCCAGTCCGAGCATATTATATATCAAAGGAGCGATAATTGGAACACTAGTAGAACTACTGCTACGAAATATAGATTTTTATTTAATTTTGTCGAAGATGCATGCATGCATATATATATATATATATATGGTCCATTATTGCAACTGCATATAGTTTGCAAGACTTGATCGAGCATGCAGACTACTTTATTGAGAACATTTCCATTTTCTCATGTTGGAAGACATGATTATAAGAGTTACAGTTTCTCATTGTCTGCAACCCCCGGAAAGACAAAACAAAACAAAAAGAGTACTAGAGTAGTTTTATTTGTATAACTTCATGATATTCCGTCCTTTTCTTGATCAGCCTTGATCGGTAGTATTTAGCAATTATTCAACATTTTTTGTTGACCTTTTGAAGGATTGAAACCACCTTGGGGGTTGTCAAAGGCTTCTCTTGAAAATCATCAAGCCCAGCTTCCATGAACTCCTTTTGTTCTCGCTCATCTCTTGTGCATGTCGATACTCCCGCAATAATACTACGAACGCCCATCGCTCGGAGTTTCCTCGTTGCCTAAATACATAAATATATATAATTCAAATAAGGAAATTAAACAAAAGAAAAATCTGTAAAATAGGCAAAGTTCCCGAGAACTTTTGCTATTCTTCCCGCTTTTTAAAAAAAAAAAAAAATAATAAATTCATAATTAAGCAAAGTTTCGATATTCAATCGCATATTTAATTTCTGGGTTTATTCATTACTGAGCATGCATGCATGCATATATATATATATATATATATATATATATTTATATAATTTATACCTCGATGCCATTCATGACAGGCATATCCATGTCCATCAAAATGAGGTCAAAGTTGTTTCCTGAAGAATGGAGATCAACAGCCTCTTTGCCATTCCTCACCACCTGATTTTGTATGCCTAGATTTTCCAAGATTTTGCTGTGAATCATCTGGTTTACAGAATCATCGTCTACCACAAGTGCAGTGATATTTGTTGCTGCAGAAGTAGTACTTCCTTCTCCGACACCACTTGGATGATCAAGCACTCCAATATCTTTCATCCAGTTTTCAGTATTATTGGACGACATTTTTTGTTAATTTCTTGATCTTGTTTCCGGCCAAGAACAATCAACTTGCTTTCCTAAACGCACAAAAAACAAACAAGATCATAATTAATACTGAATTAGTTCATCATGATCTGTTAGTGTAAGATTAATTTGAAAACCAGAAAGAGGAAAAAAAACTTATATTAATTTACAAGTACTGCGCGCAGGTGCCCAAGTGCATGCAAACTACAAATTACATGAATCGTGAAACTCACGATTTCATCTCACAATTACCCAATTAATAACAATTAAACTTCATATAATAAATGATCATTATTCCTAGAAATGAAGCATCATCTGAAGGGAAATGATCAGGCATATTAATTCATCATTCGTTGCATGCATCAAAAGAGGAAATTAAAAACAAAAACAAAATGGCAGCATATATATATAATATACTGCTTAAATAATAGCATGATCAAAGATATAATGATCTTCAGATAGAGTGATCAACAAGAAGGAGCGAGGCTTGGTAGCTAGAGTAGTAGTACTTGCCTCGACGTTTATGCTAGCTAGCTGGTGTTAGCTAGAGAGAAGTGAAGAGAAGAGAATTGGTGTGTGCTCTCCTTGAGGCGTCGGAGTCCTAGTTTATAATGGAGGAAAAAGAAGAAAATGGCCGTGGTAATATGAGATCATCAGTATCAGTTGGGATTTTGTTAAAATTATTACATGCATGAGAATCTATTGTTGTGATTTTTTCCATAAATGAAATGAGCATGGCAATGAAGTTCAAAGGGGCATCTTAGTTTATTTGAACAAGTGACAACAAAAATTGAAGACTTTTGAGGAGAATAGCATTTAGATCGAGCTTCTTCCAATATCATGTACAGCTGCGAAACAAAAAAACTAGATAACATAATATCCCCACGCAATCCACAATTTCGTTTGTTTCCAGATTTATGCACCTTTTTCTGTCTTATTAAGTAGTGAAATTCTCACACAATCTCTGCAATTATTATATATGGCCCTGTTTTTGGGAATATTTGTGCTTTCTAATTAACTCAACTTATAAAATATTATTAAAAAAATTAAAAAATAAAAATAAAACAGCTAGCTCTGCTACTACTACTATTTCAATACATGCCAGCTTGAAATTAACGTATGTCTGTATATGCATGAAAATGCCAGGTTACAATTAATTAAGGGTGAAAAGGCGTGAAAATTAATTATCATGAGTACGTACCGCCAATGTCATTAAATTCATGAGATCTTTGAGATTTGGAAATGATTGAGTAAACACATGATGAGTACTCTACTTGATCACGAAACTTCTACATCCAACTCATCATTAATTAGTGTGTTTAATAGTAGTGCAGTACTAGTACCAGAGTAACCCCATCTGGCCTTATTAATGGCGTATCATGTTTTTCTTACCGATTAAGTTATGTTTTTCTTTAAAAAAAATAAAAAATTATTGAAGGCATCGCGTCTTGAAAATAGCGTCGCGATTAATTTTGAAGGTATCTATATATTATATACTTGGTATAATTTTTATATATTACCTATTTTCTTATATATATGAGTGGCACCTAAACAAAATTAAATTAAAACCAAGTGTATGAGAAACAATAAACTTATTAATTTGTATAAGTTAACATGGAATCCAAAGTAAAATAAATACAAGAAAATCGTATAAGTTTAATGATCTATATATGTTTAATTAACTGAGTAAGTTCAAGGGAATATATACAAGAGTACTACTACAATAGGGGAAATTTTTTTAAAAGTTAAAGCATTTTTTTAGAACTCCTACCCGAACAAAAAATTGGAAAAAGGGATGGGGGAGACCTATTCCCAATTAATACCCTTGGACAGGATAGCGGGACACAGCTTAATCACACCGGCCACCTTGTAGAGGGTTGCGCCACTCTTCTAGGTGGGTGGAGAAGGGACTCCTCATTTTGATCTACAGATATATTGTTGTGGGGATGCCCTTGATCCAATGTTGTAGGTGGAAATTTTCCAAGATGGATAATGCAACCATTATAGCCCTCACATAGGGGTGAACCATTCTAGCCCTCCATTGTTAAGGTTGTTTTAAGTTTTTCACAACGATTAGAGCTTACTCTAACACAACTTAATGCAATTAGAAAAGAAAAAATATATTCATCATCTTAACTTCCATCATTCTCCTATTATTCCATGATATGGCATTAAATGATAGGTTTATAAGTGAAATATAATAAATAATATCTAATCATCTAATGACACATCATGGGATGATGGAAGGATAATAAAAGTTTGGATGATGAGTAACATTACTCATTATAAAAATATTTACAATAACATGTGCCTATATAATATTGATTTTTAAATAAATAAAGAAAACAAGACAATTTACTATATCTTCATTCTAATAGCTTACAACTATCCTTCTCTCCCCATATTAAAAAGAGGGGGAATGGGAAGACTGCACCACCGAGGTAGACCCAACCCACACCACTATGTAAGGGTGCAAGGCCCTCTTCCCATATCTAGGGGTGGGGGCCAAGTAGCCACACCAGTACTCCTGACTGGGCCCCGCCTAAGGTTGGCGGAGCAACCCGTCCACATTAGACAGGCAAGCGCCAAGCCTCTTGGGAAAATAGGTGGTAGGTGCCAAGTGGGGATCTCTCTCTCTCTCTATCTCTCTCTCTCTCTCATATCGTTCTTGTTCAATCTCTTAGATTCTCTCTCTCCTGGCATCTAAGCGAAGTCACCCAACCATGCGGGATGGGACCGAGACCCAAGGACTAGACTCGACCCCTACCCATGCGGGTGCAAGGAGTGGAGGTGGCCGGTTGCCCACCCATTGGGGGCGAATAGCAAGCTTACTCATAGGTAGTGTGAAAGGTTCGTCGCCACACTTGACGTGGTAAGAAAAACCTATCACAATTAAGATGTTTTATTGGATTTTGGAAAACAATAGAAAAAAAGTTGAATAAAAATAAGTTAAAAATTGTTTTAACATAATTTTTTAATATTATTTTTGTTTTAAAATTTTAAAAAAATATTATTATTTTTCGTGTTTTGTTTGAGAGTTTGGAAAAGTTGTAATGATTATATAATAATTAAATAAAAAAGTTAAATATTTAAAACTAAAAGTGTTTTGTATTTGAATGATGTTTGAGAAAGAAATATCTGAAAATAGCTGAGAATACTTGAGAATAATTGTGTCACCAAACAGACCTTAATTAATTAGTTAGTTTTGTTTTGTTTGGGATTCTTGTTAGATTGATAATATTTTATGAAAAATTCTATTTTTACTTACAATTTTTATTTACATAACAATATGTGCTGATGTTTCAGCTTTTGACACGGTAAAGATTATGAAATTTGAATTTAAAAAGAAAACTAATAAAATGGATCTTATACGTAAAATTGTAAGTATATGTAGAACTACTCATATTTTATTTTGTTTGGTTATTTGGTTTTATTTGTTTATATGGTTGATTTTTTTGTTTAACACTCCTCCTCACGTGTGGACTGAGTGTAGAGTCAAGATTCAAACTCATGATCTCTGCTCTAATATCATATGAAATCACAATTTGTCTCAAAAACTTAAACTGATGAGAATAAGCAGATTTTATTATTTAATTTATATCTTAATATTTGCTTCTTCTTCTTTGAGGCTTCATGATTTAATTCTGGTTCATTTTTTAATTTTGTGGAGATTAGCTCGAAGCCTCAATGAGCCAAAGCAAATGCACTCCAAAATATTCTACCTGTCCATAGTGAAGGGCCAGGGATAGTGAGATTCCGCCCCTATGATGTGCAGTGGGAGGTTATATATATGGAAAATGATACTATGCTGCTTGAGTTTGCCCTTTTAATTTGATCGTTCATGTTTTTTTTTTTTTTTTATACTTAATGGTTAGGAAAATCATTATTAGTATATTGGTGTTTTTTTAAAATTTTTTTAAAAAAATTAAAAAGTATTTGAAAGAAAAAAAAAATACAATTTGTACTAGAAGTACACTCATTGGTTGTAACGTCCCGATCTCGCACGGGGTCGGAGAGTTACTTCCTATCACTTAAACTCACATTTTAACAATATAAATATAGACTCCAAATTCTCAATGTCATATAAAAACTTCGATTCAAACTAATTTCCTCAATATAACCAATTTTTCAAAATGTCAAGTCATCATAATACAATAAATTTTCTTAATAAAATCGTCAATACTCATAAAAACTTTCTATGCTTAATCCACTATACTTAAATCATCTCACCCAATGTCTCATAATCTTGATCCTCAACTGAACCATCAAAATATATGAAAAATATTATGGAGATAAGGAGTGAGTTATCAACAACTCAGTAAGCAGAGAGCATATACTAGCATGTAAATATGAGCATTTATAAAGTTCGGAATGCAGGACAAAGCATTTACTTTCAGAATTTCAGAATGCAGAAACAACATATTTACTTTCAAAATACATAAACAAACTTGGTACAAAACATCATAGCGAAATTTTCAGAAAAACAAACTTGTTCCCAAAACGAAAATCCTTGGGCATATTCAAACCGAAACACTATATTCATAACATCTCGTAGCATCACATCGGGACAAATACCATGTTTAACCCCCGTGGTAGGGTTATAAACCACCATTATACCCGTGGTTGGGCTAGATACCATATTTCACCCCGTGATAGGGTTATAAACCACCATTATACCCGTGGCTGGGCCTTAACAAAATAGAACGGAACATCATCGGAACCATATCACATTCAAATATAGAATCAGGACTTCATGCCAAGGTTTTCATATGACACATCATATCAAAACAAAATACTGAATAGTTTCAGATCATTTTACATATTCGAAATAAACAGAATCAAAACATCTTCATTTATTCATAGCAAAAACTTTTAAATTTTCATATTTGCTCTTTTTGCATGGTTCAGAAACATAATGCACAAAATTAGCTCATGTCTACACCAGTCCTGACAGAAAATATTTTCTCTTATATAGAATTTATGCATATGCAGAATAAACATTTGATGTCGTTTTCATATTTCTTTTAAATAACAAACATGCTTATTTTTAAAGTCAATCTCATTTCATTTCTTTTATGCAAAACTAGTATATAAACCCCGCTTACCTGGACTTCTTAGCCTTCAAAAATTTCCTCAATAATGTCAAACAAATATTAATCGTCACCTATAAAAAAATCATGTAATTCCCGTAAATTTGAAATCGAACATGTATTTCAATATTTAAGCCTAAGATGCTAAAATAACCTATTTTTTATTCCTCAAAAACCTAAATTCTCAATTCCTACAAATATCATCACTTCCCGAATTCATCAATATCCAACTTAATCTCTTACTAAAGTATTAAATTCTAACTCAATTACTAATGAGGTCTAACTATAAAATATAAAACTAAATAACATAATTATATCAAAATAATTATAAGAAAAAAATCATAATTTTGGTTAAATCAAAAATATTTTATACTTACTATTCACTTCAAAAAATTCATATTTTATATATATATATATATATATACATATATATTATACTCTCATAAAATGAGTACTAGACTAATAAGTATAAAACTCACCTAAAGGGATGTTTTAGGAAATAAAATGGGAAGTTAAAAAAAAATCATAAACAAAGTTTCTGAAATAGAAAAGAATCAGCCAGAACATACGTAAAAACTAAGCTTACTGAGAGAGAGAGAGAGATGGATCAACTGCGACAGGGACTCGGAGATGAACAGTTGAGATGAAATCGCTGACGAGCTTGGAGGCGGAGCACTGAGAGAGAAACGGTGATGAAAGAGAAACCATGTGATGAGACAAAGAGAGGTAACGGGATGAGCAAGCTAAACATGAGAGAGAGAGAGAGAGAGAGAGAGAGAGAGAGAGAGAGATGCAATTCAACGTGAGATTGAGGTGGCGTGCGGTGGACAGGGGGTGACAGGAAGTTTTCACCGGCATTTTCTATAGGGTCTCAACGTGATGGAGTTCACAGTGGGGGTGGTTGCAATGTCTTACAGTGGGGAAATACCTCCCCTGTTTCGGCATGGTGCAACAGGGCACACTCGTCCAAGGTTTCGATGGCTGGCACAGTGGTGAATCGAGAGAGGAGGTTGCGATGCGGTGGCTCAAAACCGTTGAACGTGCGTGGGGGTGGCTGATTCACGGGAAACATCAGAAGAGGAGTTCTACTTTGGGGTGGCTTACGGTGGTTGCATGTGCGACTCTTGTGAGGAGTGCAACGGGGCTGCTTCCGACAGCGGAGTCTTGATGTCCGGCGCCGTCTATTGCTGATGATGGTGCATGAGAGTGGAGGACGGTCATGCAAGGAGGCTGGCGGTGTTGTAGCAGTGCATGAAGACCCAGGTAATGGTGACTGCATGTAGGTGTGCAGTGAAACGAGAGAGACTCTGAGAGAGAGAACCGAGAGCTTGAGAGAGAACTTAAAAGGGAGAAAGAAAAAAGGTTACAGAGGCGTGGGGAGGTGGAACTCTAGGTGGAGAGGGATTCGGGGGTGTGAAAAAAAAACTGAATGAAAAGAGATAAGAGCAATAACCGTTGGGGTCAAGAAAAATTTTGAAAGAGAGGTAGCTTACCCAAAACGGTATCGTTTTCTCTTGAAGGCTAGGCTTTAGCAGGTTTGGGATTGGGTTTCATGATGGGACCAAGTGTTTCACGATGGGACCGGGAGTTACAGTGGTCAAACCTTGGTGACATAGTAGCACTACACTATATATATCTGACCATTGAAGGTGTGGCCGAGGCGCGTATCACCCCTAGCAAATTATATAGGGGTTGGACCAAATTATTATTTTTGTTATACTTTTCAACGAATTATAGTGCATTATTGGACTTATATCATGTGACCACTTTTATATGAAATTGATACCCATGCAGGCCCATATGTGAAAGGTGTAAGGCACATTTGTGTGTGTGAATCTTAGGGATGTCAACATGTGTAACGACCCGTTAACTTAATACGAAAATGACACGATAAAAGTGGGTTAGGATTTAGCTTTAACAAGTTGACCCGTTAAGATACGATTGCTTAACGGGTGGATAACGAGTTAACCCGTTATGATCCGTTAAGAATGTTAAAGTTACAATTATACCCTTATACCTAAAAATAAAATTATTGAGATTTTAATTTTGATATTTTTATTATTTGGATTGTAATTTGAAACTTATAGTTAGTTGTATATTTTTTATAGATATTGTGATTTTAACATTTGTATAAAATTATGTTAAATTTAACTAGGTCAAACGGGTTAATTTCGGGTCTATTCAACATAATTACATAAACGGATCAAAACGGATTGACATGACATGACTCGTTATGTTTAACAGGTCTTGTTAGGATTTGAGATTTTGACGCGATAAACTTAATGGGTTGGATTTGAATTGACCTATACATACGATCCGTTAACACGATTCGGCACCCTTATATGTGATGGTCCAAATATGTATTAAGATGATATAGAATTTGGCCAGCATATTTGTATTTGTAACGCGTGTGAAAGGAAGTCTCATATATTCTCCTCTCTCTCACGCATCTCAACCCTATCAAAATTAGGGTTTCTTCTTCTTCTTTTTTCTTCATTTTTTATATAGCATATCCAATTTACAAATCGATCTATAATACCTCATTTTCAAAATAAAAGTCTTGTTCTTGTTGAATCACACCATTGTCAAATTGCATTAGATGACCTCCAGTGCAATCATTTAAATTAAAATAATTTGAACAATCATGTAATTAATTATATATATCTAGGATAAGTAATTATTAGATAGTCTCAAAAGGATACACGATAGTCTCAACCTATCATAAAATAGAATAAATCTTTACAATCTCTTCATATTCTACATTTTATATTTTTTTAATTTTTTTTCTTTTATCAAATATTTATTATATGAATAATAAATAGAAAATTAGAAATAATTTAAAAAAAATAAACTCAAAAAAAATTAAAAAATATATTAAATTTTTTTAAAAAATATAGAATATGGAATGTGGTGAAAATTATGTAACAAAACTCTATAAAATAACGCGTCATTAAGAAATGAGTAATTCTACATACAACCGTGAAGTGCGTAACCGCCGCGTAATCGCTTTGAAAAAGAGTGGGGTCCACTATTAAAAAGTTAATTTTTTTCATGTGGGTCCCATGTTTTATTCATTTTTTTCAAAACGATTACGCGGCGATTACGCAATTCACGGTTGTAAGTATATTTTCTCTTAAGAAATAGTACTTACGTATGTAATTCATGTCAAACTTTGATTGGATGGAAATACTACGTCATTCATACTCCGCCGGCATTCCGGATTTATATTTCCGAGTTCTTCTGTTCAACAATTTTACACTAAATAGATATATATTGTTGAAAAAATAATAATAAAAAGATAAAATGTAAAAACAAGTCATGTATAGTATAGGGCAGAAGAAACTCTTTAAATTGATTAAAAAAAATAAACACATTTAAGCTAGTCTTTTTATTTTTATAGACAGTAAAAAACTCGATCTAATATGGTATATGGTATAAAATATTCTTCTTTATTTGCATTTTTTTACCAGTTTTTTTATTTTTTTTTTATTTTTGCCTTAAATGTATAATGGATTACCGTGCAGCCCAAAAAGACTTGGTTTGGCACCTGTTTCCCAACTCGATCGAGAAGAGATTGTAAAAGATAAGTCTTTCGAATCTTTGATTGTTGAATTAACAACCTTTTGGGTCACCATGATCGAGAAGGGGAGTTGGAAGTTTACAACTGCAGCGCTGCAAAAAATGAGAAGTGCAGGAGTGTGTGTAGCGCTGCACCTTCCCTTTAACACAGACGCTCCAAAGCCTTCGGTTTCAACTTCAGGTATCACTCACAGATTCACAATATTATTGTAAGGATTGATGAATATTTTGCAGGATAGAGTGAAGATACGCTTTTTGCATATTTACAGATTCGTTTATCTCGGTATGGATTTGCCTTTTTTCTTAGTACTTTGGGACCATGAGATCGTGATTACATTTCCTTCCCAATCCCTTACCTTTAATACAACCAGTGGTATTTTGTGGTGGAAAATTGTCTGAGATTGTCACAGTTACTGCTTATATTGTTGTTAGCCACCTGAGAAATCAATTAGCGGTAATCACATATAGGCAATTGGCAAGAGAGAGTTAGATTTCTTAGAAGAGGGAGCAGAAGAAGAAAATAGAACAAAGGGGAAATTTTTTTTATTATGCAGGCTTTTACATGAAACTTAAAGAGGACCCAGTTCCGATTTTATGCCTTCAACAACAAAACATAAAGGAAACAAAACGAACAAGGACAAGGAAACAAACCAACAAACAACTCAACTTCTGTTGATGTACTGCAATCGAGTACATCCCAGAAGAACAACATAGAAAAAGATTATAACAAAAAGGAAACTCAAGGTACGATATCATAGGATCAGCCTGGGAATGAGTCCTCTATTTTGGTATGCGCTTCATTTCTGGTTGTCAATCTCCCTTAGGAATGGGACGAACAATTCTGGTGTAAATGGCTTCTCAAGGAACTCGTCAATTCCAGCTGCAAGAAATTCTTGTGCATCTTTTTCCCAATACATTGGGGCAATACCTAAAATCTTGCTGGTGATGCCCATCTCACGAATCGTCCTAGCAGTCTGACATATAATATGGAATAGCACGTTATCTTGTGGCTAAAGTACCAGAACTAGAAAGTTAATTGAGCATGAAGTAGCATAATCTCAAAGTTGAAGGATGTACTTCTTAGCAAGTTATGATGAAAAACCAGAGAATTGAAGTTTGGTCCTTGTGTTAATGAAATGAAATGGAAGAAGGTTGTATATACCTCAGGTCCACTCATGAAAGGCAGAAACATCTCAATGACAATGAGATCAAAGGTTTCTCCAGAAGCAATGAGCTCCACTGCAGCCTCCCCAGTCCCCACAGCTTCTACTTCCACGCCGTAGGCGTCCAGGAGTCCGCTCTCCATTATCCGGCATATTCTTCCATTATCCACCACAAGCGCTCTCAGATTGTTCCTCCAGGTCATCATTGGATGCCTCCTTCTCCTGCCATTTCCTTCAGATGAGCCTCCATTCCCATTGTCTCTCATGCCATCACTATCATAATCAGTATCAGATGCCATTCCTTCTTAAGATCTAATTAATACTTCTGCACGACGAAGTGGGGGCAAAAAAGGTGAGCTGATTTAGATGCAAGGGACACCAATCTATAGCTTATATAATTAAGTGAAACCTATCCAAGAAAATAAAAGAACACTCCCAAAATTGATATCATCACAATCTGCTCCCACACCTTTCTTTCTTCCTCAACAAACTGAAGAGCCTTATTTTATAGGAAAATACTTGCATATAATTGATAGCCAAGTGAATTAAAGCTAGAAAACTTGCAGCTAATTAGGAAATGGGGCCAAAGCACTTAACTTCATGGATGCTACTGAAGCTATCCTACAGAAAGGAGTCAGGACCAACATGTTATGACTAGAAATACAAGAACTCTCTGAAATAATGGTATTGAAAACAACTGTTTGCCTGCATTTCTATGCTCTACATGAGGATACAACACTATTAGATCGTAACCAAAAGGAGAAAACTCAAAAGAAGAAACCAGGAACAATAGTACTAATCTAAGAAGGCTTTAGAAGGACAATGCTAGGAACTACAGGCACTTACCACCAAACTCTTCAAAGCTTGATGCTGATGACAATACTAGTGCCTGAATATCAGCTTATATAGATGACTCAGGGCTAACACTTTTCTCTGTCTTACCATATCCGCTGGGCAAAAAACGTGCAAAGGGTGAGAGGAAGAGCAGAAACCCGAGATTCGCGGTAACGTAGCTATTGAAAAGGATACAATGTAATCCAATAGCCAGATTTTTCTTCTTTTCAAGGTAACATCTGAGATTTTGTTGCATCTGTCCATTTTAATTACATGAGAACAAATATACTAATGATCGGCAAGTGACAAAAATGCTAATTTTTATTTTACCATTTTAGAATGTGTGTCTTGCACGGCACCACCTCCTTCAAAATTTCAATTGGTACGAATTTACCATTCTAGATCAATATGTTGCTCAACTACAACAATAGCTAGCATTTCACATATCTTCAAAAGTAGCCCTCTTTATAATTCTTTATATTAACCTCAGTTAATGTAGCTTTTTGCAAGCTGAGAAATGAAATTTCTGGTCTATTGGGTCTGATTTCATCAAGAGTGAGATAATGTATTCACATCTCCAGTACATATTAGCCAATGTGTTTGAGCTATTTATCTTGATCGAAAGCTACCTAACATTTATTGGTGATGTTAAGCATGAATCTGGTTTATTGATTGAGCTGAAAACATATATATTTCGATGGAATTGATGTAACACGCTTTGTAGATAAATTTATGCCTATTAAGTCGTGTAGGCAATTGATGTAAAAACCATTAACGCCACATTTCAGAATCTTCCAGTGAAGGGAAGACAATAACTCCTGTATCTAGAACCTATAAAATTTTCCATGCAAATGTTTTATCTCTAGTAAGTCGGGTGATGATATTCCTGCCCTATTATTAAATGACCATAAATTTGGCCATTTAAATTTAGAGTCTCATATTAAGTTAAAACTTCTAAGCCTTTCTTGTATCGAGACCTTGTAACCCCATCTCTATCTTTCACTTGGCATTGCGCCGTTTGCGATCTATCACAGCATTCGCAGTCTATCACGACGCTCTCTTTCACTTGTCGTGCAACCATTAGTCCTCCGAAAAATTATATTCAACAGCCCTATACCACACATCTGTAAAAGGAAAAAATAAAAACCGGCATCAGCAGGTGTGTAGTATAGAATTGCTGATTAGAAGATATCCTCTCTCTCTCACTCTCTCTCTCTCTCAAACTTCTTGATACTTCAATCGTGATTTTCGAAACAAAAAGTTGTGGGTATGGTGATGTGGGATATTATTTGAAATATGGAGTTGTTGTCTTGCTCTAGCTGATCGGTTATGCTTTGATTCTTTGTTGCAGTCTGGTGATCATGATCTTGCGTTGTTTGCTCTAATTTGATTTTGATTTTGATTGTCTTGATTTTGAGTTTTTCTATTATTGAACGAGATTGTTGGGGCAACCGCTGGCCCGTACAACGAATTCAGACAAAATCTCAACCCAAGCGTGGGGACAGATTCAACCCCAAAATCCACTCGTACTACAACTAAAATTATCGTTCAATTAACTATAGATGAAATAAATTTGTAAAACCCACGTATAAATCTTCTTTTTCTTTATCTATATGGAGAAAATTAACTTCTTTTTTTATAAGTAATAAGAAAATTTTATTACCAATTAAATAGACATAGCTCAAATATACATGAAATATATAAGAGAAAACACATATATACAAGCTTGAACTAGAAACGACTAAGCAAATTATGTAGATTATCTCCATTCAACACAAGAGCCTTAGCTCAACCCATGAGCATTCTCTGTAGTAACTAATATTAACCAAAAGAAAGTATACTTCCATCGTTAATGTTTTGCTTGCATAAGTCAATTCCAAATTGTTTACTTGTCTTGCAATAACACCCTTCCACCGAAATATTTAAGATCACATGCCAAACAACTAGTTGCTTTATAAAAAGAACCCTAGGGTTGTTTTAAGTGGTAAATGTCTTGATCTTGGTAGTATGCTCTCTCCAAGGTCTAAGATTCGAATCCTCTTGGGTGCAAACAATTTTTAGAAACTATTGGACTGTGAGATTTTTCTCTTCAATTATCCGATATGCACTTTAGTCAAGACGTTATTTTCGGTCACCCAGTGTCAATAAAAAAAGTTGTTTTATGAAAAGAAAGAACCTTATTTTCTCTCTTCCGAGTAGAGGTGTAGAAAAAATAAGAAAATCAGTTGAACTAGATTGGGTGGGTTCAATTTGATTCGTAACCGGTCTAGTCTAGTACTAATTCTTAATCGAAATTGGTTCTGTGCCTGTTTTCATATTTTGAAAACCAGTTTGTATATATTTTTTATATAATCTTTTATATTACATTATATTTTAAACTACTAATTAATATAACATTTTATACATGTCTATTAATTTTATAACTAATACGTTAATCTCAATAATAAGTTAAACACTACTTATATTATACTAATATAATTAGATACTAATGTATTAGTAATTATTAATAATAAATATTAAATTTTAACAATTAAATTTAGCGTTGAAAAATTATAAATTATAATGCTAAAATTATGTAGTTCAACACGTGTAAACAGTTAAATCGAAAAAACAGGATCAGACCAAACCGAAACTAGAAAAAGAATAAGCATGTATCAATTTTTAAAATTTCAAAACCGATATATATATGTTCAGTTCAAAAATTTGTCCAAACCCGAATCGGCTACCCCCTACTTTAGTTAGTTGTTTAGGGGGCCCAGTCAAACAGAAATAGGACCCTCCAATTTAGGCATTCTCTAGTCCTTTGCAGACTATTTTCTGGCGACGATTGGGAGCTATGGATCCAAATTTAAACGACATTATTTTGGTTGGAAAAGATGGCTGAAAAGAACACAAGACGGATACAATATGGTATACGGTCTACAGTAGGCTGAAGCCCCGTCAAATGAACTCAAGTACTAGACAATGGCATATTTGGGGCTGTAAATTGGTCAAATCTGCACATCTTGGAGTCATGAATGAATGAAATGGGGAAGAATGGACCGCACTTCAACTACAAATCCCATTGGAGAATTTGAAATGGAATTTTGGTCGAGAGGTGAAATTTTCCAGCATAAGACAGACTACTAACTAATGATTTTGTCAACTTATTTCAAGGGATTCCAACAACCACCCAGTGTTTACTAATGCACGTCAGATTTCGGATACCTTGGTTCATGCATGTATGAGCAAACCACCAAAACAAATCTAAAATGCGAGCATTATAGGAGATTTTCTTCCAAAACCTTCTTCTCCATATCATAGATTATGTTCTAAGAATTTATATTACAATATCGGCACATTAATACAATGCAATATTTGCTACCACACCAAAAGCACTGTTCCTCCAGAAACCATACAAACAAATAAAACAAAAGAAAATAATAATAGGAATCAAAAAAGGGGAAAAACAAAGAAAGCCCACCTATGCAATGCATTTCACACAATATACAAAATACACAACAATGAATAAGCTAACACCCATGACCAACAATATCCTTTAAAATCAAACTCAGCTATCAAGACTAGCATCTACTGCAGTGCCTGTCCTAGCTTGTGAGATTCGATTAGCATATATTGTAACCAACCGCAGTTGTGTGCTGTTGAGCCCCTCCAAGTATGGCAAGAATGATTTTCCAAGCATGATATAAATATCCACTAGACAGAAAACAACAGTCTGTACCACCCAAGATTAAGAAAAAAAGAAAAGAAAGTTAGAATTAGTTAGAACAGATATGGGGGGGGAGAGAGAGAGAGAGAGAGAATTACTTCCATTGATGAACATGTTGAGAGAGCTTTATAAGTTATTTTCTATTAGGTACCAAGTTATTTTTTCATTTTCAGAATTCACTTCAATATATCGAGTGAAATGTGATAAATTTGAACAAGTATAAAAAGGTGCATTGAGTGTCAAGTCTCACATTGACATTTGTTTTCGCAGATGAAATGAAATGAGTTGAGATTAAAGTTAAAAGTTGAATAAAATATTATTAGAATATATATTTTTTTTAATATTATTTTTGTTTTGAGATTTAAAAAAGTTGAATTGTTTATTTTATTTTGTGTGGGAATTTGGAAAAGTTGTAATGATGAGATGAGATGAAAATAGTTGTGAAAACAAAGGCCTTTACCATCCAAGGACCTTCAACTGTTACATTGATTAGTGACTTTGAAGTACAAGTGCATATATGACTAGCACTTTCCCTTGGGTCATTACATTGATAATGGACAAGATTTGAGAAGCAAAAAATAGAAATATGGTCAACTGAATTTGTGTAGTGATTAGTTTGAACAATGTTCATTAAATATTGTATGTGAACAGTTCCATTTCTCACCAAATAGCTCAGTTCTGGGGATAAGTATGATACATGCCAAGTGATTTATATTTTTTACTCCACTTCTCTCATTTCAAGCACACAAATATAGTGCATCAATCCATATTCTCAAGTGCAGATAAAAAAAATATGGTACCTTGCGAACATCTGCACTCTGATTTCCAAACGCTTCAAAAAGAGCAGGCAAAAATGAGGTTAACTGAGCCATCAGCTCCTCTTGTGAAAGCCGACCCACAAGCTGAAAAGAAAACAAAGAGTCTTAACAAAAAAGTGTAGATAAAAATTGCAAAAGAACTCAAAGACAAACGGTGCAAAAAAAAAGGTCACTTGATTCCTCATTTGAATAGACAGGAGGTCCGCATGCATTAGAAAACTTCTATAGGTCTAAAATTAAAACGAATTACCTATTGAGATACAAAATCAAATGACTGGATGTTCCAGGGAATACCTTGGTCAAACAGTTTATGCAAGTAACAAGAGTTTTCTCATCTTCAGTAACCAATAAAGGAACAATAACCTGCAACATCATTAAATGAGAGCATCTCTATTATGATTCCATAAAATACGGGTCAACACTCTTTCTTTTTGTGGTTGGAGTGGTGGAGATGAACGAAATGAGAGAGAGAGAGAGAGAGGGTTTCCAATCCACATACACTTAAACATCGGAAAGGATCATACTGAGACAATACAATAGTCAAGCAGTGCTCTGCTTCATTTGAAACCTGAAAGTGAAATGGAAAGAATAAGATTTGGAAAAGTAAGGAAGTTCAGAGAAAATGAAATATTTCAACAGAAATTAGTTACTTTTGGAACAATATCCGTCGTAACATGAAGCAGCTTCTCAATCACTATCTCAATAGAATCTTCCATTGCATCTTTCTGGAAACATGAAACCACAAAGAAGAAAATAGAGGATGAACGCACTCATTTAAATATGAGATACCCGTCAGCAGGAAAAAAGGATACTTAAAATTTAAAATAATATGAATATCATACAGCAAAGAATCAGTGTGTGTAACAAACCTGGTTTTTAAGCATCTCAATAATCAATGAAAGAGAAAGTTCCCGAATTGAGGAGTCAGAATCATCTGACACCTCAAGCACAACCGTCAGAATCTGATTGAAGTACTGCAAACACACAATAAAACAACCACTGACATCAAATTACATATATCTTAAGATGTTGCTAAATGCTAAGTTAAAGCTGACATGATACCTTAAGTTCTGTTCTTCACAAGCACAGAGATAGTTCACATAAAAGTACAGCCAACTCTACAACTATGCTACAACTAAAAGGTAAAATAATGGATAACAAAATGAAGCAATATGGCCGCATGTGCTTGGCTGAGCATCACACAAGTAAACCGCTTGACAAATTCAATGCTATTTATCTTTTTGATAAGTAATGCTATTTATCTAATAAAAAGATAATAAATAAACCCCATTAAACATGATAGTATATCAAGACTATAAGTTCAGAAGTACTATTAAGAAATAATGCTTAATAAATTAATTGCTCAATTATGACCAAGAAACAAGGTCTTCTCAGGATAGTAATATTGAATAGAACAGGATACATATTGGCAGGGAGAGTAGAGTGTTCTAAAGTAGATTAGATTTATAAGTAATAGCCTACTACAGATAATTAATTTCAATTTCCAACCAAAAAGATACTATAATAAAGGCTCCAAACCTTACTAGAACAAGAAAGTGGATTAATTCAAGACACGTGAAATTCATTTGAGAATACAATTTCTTCTGCCTGATCACAAGGAGATTATCATCCAATCTCGCTTTCATTCTAATAACAAATGGGTACACTCCTAATTCTAACTAGGTGTTTCTCCTGTATACAACCCATGTACATGGACTATGCCTATTGATATTATCAATGAAATTTATGATTACCAATCAAAAAAATAAATGGGTACACACTAGCATGCATTAACTTATGAAGTGCACCATAATCGCATGAAAGCATGAAATTGAGTATACCTTAGTCCAAATTGAGTGATCATTAGCCATGGAAGCTACGGTTAACTGCTGAAGAGCATCGCGCTTACTTGCCATAGGGCTCTCATTATTCCCATTACTTATCTAAATAAAAACAAACGTAACCTTCACCACTAGTGAAATCTTCTTAAAGTTATATAATCAACATTAAAAGATGCCGAAGGAAATCTTTCTGAGAAAAAACTAATGAAAAGTTTCACACTTGAGATATCACAGGACTCACCAGATGAAGAATTTGAGGAATGCTTAGTTCTGTGTCTGGCACACCACTAATATCAACAGCTTTTGGTTTATAATGGTTAAGGTCAAACTCTGTTGGAGCTTCATTGGCATGGCTCAAGAAATCTGCATTCCCCAAGTGGTCTGACCTCATCAGACCATTATTGTCCGGATGAGTAGACAAACCTTCCACATTAACACTATTGTCAACATTTTCTACTTGGCTTGACCAAGAGCCCACATTCTGACCAGTAGCATTGACTGTGTAAGATAGCTCCTTGGTTTTGGAACCAAGACCATCAGCATTAGAACCGCTATCAAAACTCTGACAAAGGTTCTCGTGAGTTTCATCAAAAACTGCTTGACCAATATTTCCGGTGGAACCCCACTTCCTCCCACCATCACCATCAATGGAACCAGCCAAATACCTACTGTAGAGATGACTCTTCTTTGATGCACCAACATATCCTTCTTCAGAGGATGTTCCAACAATATCAGATGGATCATAAGAAGACTTAGATCGTTGTCGCTCTTTCTTGTTCTGCAAAGAGTTCATTAGGTCCACTTCAATGCGAGGAGTGTACTGTTTAAGAGATCGTCTCAAGGAATTTTGCTCTTCAACTGATAAACTATGTATAAAATTCAGGACTGCTGTTGAATCAAAGTGGGAGTAAACAGATATAATGCATGTAATAGCTGCTTCCTTAAGCTTAGTGTTCTTATCATGGACCAAAGGAGTCAATTTAGCAAGCCATAACTTGAGAATACCAGTATTGCTATAGCCTTCAGAATTCATTGGATGCTTGTTAAAGGAACTGATAGCAAAATCAATAACAGCTAATTTGGCCTTCGGTGATCGCTGTTCATCTAGTGACCGGAGCAAAGCCGGTAGAAGAGAATCTGTACTGTAAGTTTTGCTTACAATTTCCAAAGTTGTAGCGCATGCTTGCCTAACTAACTCTTTTGGGTCAATCAACCGTGAGAAAACATGAGGTAAGATCCTTTCAACGTAACTCTCAAACGGCTTCCGGCAAGATGGAATAATATCTGCAAGTGTTGAAAGAGCAGCCTGTGCAACTTTATGGTGGGGATCATCCAAGTGCTGGAAAAACAACTTCATTACCTTCTCGAAATTCTGGATTACTTCTTGAATACCTTTTGGGCCTTGCTGCAGCATAGACCGAAGATAATTGAAAGCAGCAACCCTAGCAGACCAATCAGAACTTGTACTGAGTCCTTCACTCAGAGCATCACTAAGTGATGCTGGACCATCTACATAATTTGACACCTCCCCAAGTGACAGCTGGCTGTCATCGAAACTCTTTCTCCTGCCTGCAGACATCCGTCCAGCAACATGCTTTCTTAAAAGCGGCCTCTGAAAATTGGGAACATAACTGTTCTGTGATTCCCTAAAGTTCCCATCTTTGTACGGCGTATCCACGTGCTGCCTGTCAATGTTGGGATTCATAAATCGCCTAGCCTCCCTCACGTCATTATTCTCTTCAGAAGCCCTCTTAGCTGAGTATGATGAAAATGCCGGCAAAGGATCATTTGCCATGTTATTTCGAGATGGCACTTTACCAGAAACTTTAGAAGCTTGAATTTGGGTTATGATGTCAGACAAAACTAAGCCGCCATTTCGGTTACCACCTTTGCTGATACCAGAGGCAGTTGACTCTGGCATTAAAGAGCTTGAAGTATGGTTAGAAGCTGGGACAGCAGGAGGGAACGGTGGATCACGAGATGATGGAGGGTCAACTCCTGCACTAGGGGCAATAAAAGAAAAATTTACCACTCACAAGCTGTTCAAACATTAACTATATTATACTGCATCATTGCATGAGTTCATACAGACTTGACAACAATTTTGGAATGAAAGAAAAATATTAATAAGCAGAGTCATTTGGTACCTAGATCCAAACTTGATGATCGGAGTGTTGAAGAATTATGTCTCTCCGACAAATCCAAACCTCTAAGCATGCTCTCGATGGCAGTGACCTTCTGTTTGCTAGCATGCAAAACACTTTCAAGACTCCGTTCACTACCTTTACTATGTGACTTTGCTTGTGACAGAAGTAGTCCAGAAGACAGAGACGTCCCTGACTGTATACTTGAACTTCTGTCCATTGCAACAATAGCAGAAGTTCCATACCCAGGTAGATTCGAGGGAGCAGATGATTGAGAGGTAAATGGAGTCGGTGCACCTCTATCACGGATGGAAGGAGAAGCATGTCGCCTATGCATGCCTCCATCCTCTTCGTTTATTATCTGAGCAAAAAGATACATTTCAAGCAATGGCATTTTACCAAAGAAATCAAGCAGAAACATCCCCAAGGGGAAAATAAACATTTACCCTTTGAATGACAGGATCGAACAATGAAAATAAGCGCCGGGAACGCTCAGGCCAAGTTTTTGCAAACATTCTGTAGCACATTCTTGCAGTTGATCGTACCTGCAAAGTTGAATACATTTGGCATTTATAATCACCTTGTCCGGGAGTTATTTGGATAACTATATATTTTTTAATGTAGCATGTGTATACACATTTAAGGGTATTTGGAATGAGTATGTAAGACAAAGTGACTTCTTCACTACAATTTGAAAATTAGCATTCAATTATAGAAAGCAGAAGGTGCCCAAAAATATCAAACAAACATGATTCACCACTAAACACACTAGGTAATACTCATTCCAAATCTCCTTAAATAATATAAAAATACTGTTAAAACAAAAACAGACACACACAGAGAGGGAGAGGGAGAGGGAGAGGGAGAGGGAGAGAGAGGTGCACTTGACTGAAAAAGAAGCAAATAAGCCCTCAAATCAAAGCATTCAGACGATCTTAAAAGGAGAAGGATGATTGGAAGCTCAAAGAATCAGAAAGATTGAAGAACAGGAGGAGCATAAGGCCATATCCTTCAGCTTATGCATGCAAAGTTCCATTGAAACTACTAATGAGTAGGCTAGAAGAGCCAACCATAACTGTGACCAACACTTATCTGGGTTCGCAAGGGCAACCATAACTGCCACACCAGTCCCACAGTGGGAATATGAATAACCCACATAGAGTGGATGAGGTGATAGAAAAGGTAGTCATGGGTGCTAAGCCCCACATTGGCCACTTAAGTGAAACTGGACTTCATAACTGATTCTAGGGAAGATTCAAATTTGACTAGTCTTTTGGGGTTATGGTGTAAATGTGGTGAGCGCTTTCTCTAGATCGTTTCAATAACCAATCATGCATGCCAACCCAAAAACCATGCAAAATGCACGTCTAAGCCACTGGAACATAGCAAAATTATAAGAACTCCAACCATAAGTACCTCACTCATTGCATCTGCAACACAGCACCTTATAAAATCTTCATAGAGATCAGCTGATCGCTGTATTTCAGGAGCATCAGCCCAATATTCCAATATCAATAGTGCATATTCACAACACCTACCATACAAAAGAATAATAAAAGTGAGTGAACCGTGACACATACAGCTATATTATATAAGATTTTAAAAAATGGTTAGCCATACCTTGCACGAAGTATTGCACTACGGTCATTTTTTGCAGAATCAGCTATACGAGGGAGCACACGGGCAACTTTACAATTACGCAACATCTGTAAAGCAAAAAGGTTCAGATGAAAGAAGAAAATACAAAATAACAACGGAAAAAAAAAAAAGAGTTGGGCATTACCGTTTTTATGCAGTTATCTGAAGACTCTGAAATTACAAGTACAGTGATCACAACCAGCTTGAAAAGAACCTGTTTATTGTATCATAAGATTATTAGAAAACTTTCATCATATTAAGATTGCTATAGTCAGGAAGAACGAGTTGAACTTACTGGAATGAACATCTCGGCACATGCCTCAAAATCTCCTAACAGCTCCTTCGACAAAAAGCATAATAGATGGCACGCCTAGAAAGGATGAATTAGAGGGAAATAAATATACAAGAGCTACATACAACCACAAAGATTTTAATTGGGATGGAGGAAACAGATATGGATTGGAATAGAGGTGCTACTTGGTTGTAGTGCAATTTTTCAGTCTTTTTTCATACTGTAGTATGACCAAAAATTTGTTCTTCCTTCTGAAATTTCACCAAGACAACGGCCATGGAATTAGAATAGTACAGATGTTCCCTTCTTTTTTTATATAAGTAAAAAGATATTCTATTGATATTAAAATAGGCATGGCCCGAGTACAAAGGAAGCATACAAGAGAATACACCTAGTTAGGAACTAGATACAGATACAAGGTAGTACGGATTTTCCCTTCTTAATGCATATTTTAGCATACAAAATACAGTTTTTCCCCTCTTGGAATTTATTTATGCAGTAGCTAGTGCCAATCAAAAGATATATCCCAACAAGGCATGGATAGCAACAAAGTATCAATGGGAAGTAGAGATTTTTAGTTCCGGAACTTAAACTCAAAGCTGAGTTCCAGCAATATGTTCAAAAGTTAAAAACACACTTTAGTGAACAGTAAAAATCAAAAGGCATTCCACTTGAAATAACAAAAACAATTATGAACAACATTAAACAACCAACACTCGTAGATAAGAAACAGCAACTTCGATTCAAATCACCTGAAAAGAAAAGGGTGAGCAGGAAAACATACTTATTTTTTTATAAGTGGAGAGGAAGGAACATACTAACCGGCACCTACAATACAAGAAAATGCCAACATACCTGCTTCACTATGCTGGACCTTCGATCGGATAATTGTGTGCTTAGAGGGCCAACAAGTTGCTTCAAGAGTCCCCGGAAGCATGGATAGTCAGCAGCACCTGATGGAGAAACAAATTAATGATGACAAATTAATTTTTTTTTATAAGTAAGAAAGACATTTTTATTCATCGAATGAAATAATGATGACAAATAATAAACATTCTTTAATTAATCAACACTCTGGGAATCTAAATGATTAACAGAACATATCACTTTAGGAGCATAGAAAATGTTCAAACAGATGCACAGACAAATGTGCAAGCAAAGAGACAAAGAGGAGGGTAAACCAACCTCCAGAAACAAGGCCTTCAACTTTCTGCATTGCAGCTATCCGAAAAGACCAGTCTTTTTCTGGTACAAGGATAGAAGCAATTTTCTCAATTTCCCGTATTAGCTCCTTCTCTGAGTACACTTTAATAGGTTCTATAGGTTTTTCTGTAATATCTCCTTCTGCTGCACAGAAATTACGCTCACGGTAATAATTGCACATAATTAATTTTTTCAGAAATGCCCATATGATTCAACATCTTTCATATAGCAACAAAAACAACAAAGCAAAAAAAATTACAGATGATCTAACATTAATAGTAAATCTGGAAAAAAATGGCAGCCATCAACAATTCATTGATGCATACATTGAGATATGGTTGAATATATGATATAAAAATTCCAAACAGTTATAATCCACCTCTACAGTAGCAAGGAACACAAATGCTCGGGTGAAAATTCAGTATTTCCATCAAAAACATAATATTTGGCCAGAAAAATTCATACAAAGAACAAGAAAAATTCATAATATTTCCTTAGGTCGCTGGTTCGAATCCAACAGGTCGGAATTGTTATTTTCTTTTGTTTTTAATTGTAAAAAAATCAGTATTGAACAAAGAAAATCTAAGAAGGAAAAGTACAAGCCCATCTGACATTTTGCAAATATGAAAAGAACATCTTCTAAGGGCCATAACTACAAGGACCATTAAACTCCAATTCCAACTAAGGTGACCTTGCAATGCTTTTTTTTTATTGGCACTGGATGTCCGCGAACAAAGTCCCAACTAATCCCGGGGAGTGCACAGGCCCTTGGCAAGGAGTTTCTTGTAAGTGCACCTCAGGTAATTCAAGGAAAACATCCCCCAGTCCGTTGGCCCCTAGAGATTGTTTGCACCCAAGGGGATTTGAACCTTAGACCTGGGGAAGTACCCCCAAGCCCAAGGCCTTTTACCACTTGAGCCAACCCCTAAATGTTTGGGTGACCTTGCAATGCTACGATTGTCAGTTTCATCTTTCCACGGCTAAATTGGTCACATGCATTGGTCACGGGCTTTATGGGTCTTTAGGAGCTCTCTAGTATGGGCTAGGTGTTTTCTTATATATGTCCAATGTACTTAGTTACTCCTATTGATATAGATAATATTTTTACTAATAAAAAAAAGTTTGCTTACCATCACAACTATCAAAAATAGTTTGTTTACCATCACAAAATATTGAATACAAGCTTTGTAGGATGGTGTTCAAATGAGGTGAATGGACCACATGGGGGTGGCATGGGGTGGAATTATGGGAGCATATAAGAAGAGGATAGGAGATTTTCTCTAGACACACTCATCTTGTAGTGGTTGATGGGTCTAGAATCAAGTTTTTGCATGACCTATGGTATGGTGACGGGGTTCTCAAGGAAGCCTACCCAAAAATCTATGGAATCGCGCAGATGCAAGAAGCTTCAATTGCATATCTCTTAGAGCTATCAAATGGCTTTCCCCAATATTTTTATCAATAAACAATAAATCTATTGATGATAACAGGCATAGCCCAAGTACAAAAGACATATACGAGTGAGGAGTAAGTTTCTTCATAACCGCACAAGAATGGGAAGTTGATGCCTTCAATGAGTTTTACAACCCTTTGTACTCTACTAGAGTGGGTGGGAGAAGTAGATAAGATCTTATGGCACTCTTCTAAGAAAGGAATTTTTTTTTTTTAAGAAAGAAATTTATTAATAAACGTAATTAGGCATAGTCCAAATACACAGGAAGTGTACATAGAGAGACACCTAATTACAAGCTAACCTTGAAAAACATTACAAAAGTCATTGAGACTATTCCCATCCAATGCAATAACCAAAGCCCAAAGCAACAAAGTATGTAAAAAGAAAGCTCTAATCCCTTCCACCAATCGTTCTCTATTCTCAAAACAGCATCCGTTCCTCTCATTCCAAATACACCACATACGACAAAGAGGAACCATCTTCCAAACGATTGCTATTTGACAATTACCTAGAAGCCCTCTCCAACATGCAAATAGGTTCACCACCCTCTTGAGCATCACCCAAGCAATTCCCGCCTTAGCAAATACCTCGTCCCACAAAGCCTTTGACACATCACAATGAAGAAGAACATGATCCGCCGATTCACCCCATCTTTTGCACATAAAGCACCAATACATTACAAAGAAACCACGCTTTCTTTACTTATCAATGGTAAGAATTTTCCCGTGAGAAGCCAACCACCCAAAGAAAGCCACCTTAAGAGGCACCTTGCATCTCCAAATATTTTTCCAAAGAAAAAAATCAGTGGAAGAATGTGACGCCAAAGCCTTGTATAAAGATCTAACCGAGAATTTCTTATTACCAAGCTGATTCCAAAGTAATCTATCCTCCCCCTTCAGAATTTATGTTTAAAGCATAAAGCAAGCTGTAAAAATAGTAATGTCCCCCACTTCCCAATCTTGGACATTTCTAATAAAGCTTACTGACCACTGAATAAATCCAGCAGAATTATCCATGTAATCAGCCACAGAGGCATCTTTATTCAAAGCAATTCTGAAGAGAGGGGTAAACATTCTTCAAGGCCTCATCCTCACCACAAGTCATGCCAAAAAATGATCCGGTTTCCCCTACCTACTTCAAATCTGAAATTTCTGAAAAACTCCTCCCATCCATTTCGAATGAATTTCCACACTCCCACACCATATGCCCCTCCTACTTCATTGGAGCGCCAACCATCCCAAGTACTCCCATATCTGGCCTCAATAACAAGTCTCCAAAGAGCATCCCCTTCTTGATGATATATCCACAGCCATTTGCCTAAAAGTGCCTCATTGAAAGTTTTCAGTTTGTTAATCTCCAAACCACCCAGTGAAAGAAGATTGCAAATCTTATCCCACTTAAGCAAATGGAATTTCTTCTCATTCTCCATACCCCACAAGAAAGCACGAAATATCCTTTCCATTCTATTAGCTACACCTATAGGCAAAGGAAAAAGAGAAAAAATAGGTTGGGATATTAGATAAGGTGCTCTTGATTAGAGTAATTCTACCACCTTTGGACAAATAAATCCTTTTCCAACCAGCCAAACGACATTCAGGGCAGGTTTGGGGCCTTAGATGAACATAAAATTTTCATCTGATCTCATTTCATCTTATCCCATCTTATTTCCAAACATAATTCAAATACAAAATTTTCTAACTAATCATTATAACTTTTTCAAGCTAATCATTACAACTTTTTCAAAATTTCAAATAAAAAATAAAAAACAACTCCAACTTTTTTAAATCCCCAAACAAAAATAGTATTATAAAACTATATTATTACAATATTTTAACTTTATAATATTTTTTATTCAATTTTTTCTCTCTCATTTCCCAAAACCCAAAAAATACTCAACTCGAACTATCTCACTACTATTCACAAACTATCTAACTACTATTCAAAAAATTCGCATCTCATCTCACTCCCCAAACAAGCCATCAATCTTCTCTATAATCCCGTCCCAAATAGCCTTGGATTTCTGAGGTGGCCCCAAAGGGAGGCCAAGAAACTTCAATGGCAAGCTGGAGACTTTGCAACCCAAAACATGGCGGGTGAGCCAACCAATCCTCCTAAGAAAGGAATTTTTTTTTTTTTATAAGTAAAAATTTATTAATATCGATAGGCATAATCAAGTACACTAGGTGTATACAAGAGAGAACACCTAGCCCATAATTGTGTACCCCTAATGACCAGAAAGTCCATACAATATACACCAAGCCCGATTGGGACAAAACGCTCCTCCCGTAGCAAAGCAACTGTAACTACCCCAACCCCTTGTTTCCACAAAACTAAGACACCACCCGAAACACCCTTAGAAGCTACATTCTACATACTACACCTGAAACTAATACTGCACCCTTACCTACAAGGACAGAGGAAGGCTTCATGCCCTCCCTCTAATCCTCCCTCAACTTGAACTACCTTCCTTAGTGTCGTAGTTGATTGTCCAAGTAAGACGCTTTAACTCCCTGCTCTTCTTAAATCTTGAATTTGTTTCAAGTAGGTGACTTGCCTCAATAGCACAGGGTAGTGCTGTGAATTGGTCGTCAAATCCTCCACATGTAATCCCCACATTGTGCTGTATTTCATGAACCTTTTGCAGAACCCAATCCGATGATGAACCAGCTAATGGAGGAAGAGATATCAAGGGGACAACAACTTCCCCACACTCAACTCCCAACTGTACACCCAGCCTTAAACATTCCTCCTCACAAGGCACCGACGACAAGCCCAAAATTTCCTCCACACCATCCCTTGCATTCAAATGTTGTACCTCCTCAACAGCACCCTTGTTATTGTCACAAGATGCCTGAAGAGATACCGACAAATTGGTTCTCTTTGTCATGAGTGGTGAGGCCATTCGTAGATAAAAAAGCAATCGCTGCCTCCAATTCGACAAGTTGGATTTTCATATCCTTTAATGTACTAAGCATCTCTCGTTCAGCCATATTTCCAGAGTCAGACTCTTTATGCTGGTTCTGACCTTGCATGGTTTGCACGGTCTAAAGGCCACTTTCTCAGTTCCCCTTCTTGCCCGTGGAATCAAATCGAGTAGCCAAAGCGTGATCCTTCTTCAGAGTTGCCGCATATGATAGTCTCGCCACCACGGTTATGCTTGGGTTTGTTTGTTTCACCTCCAAATTAATGTTCTGATGACCAGATGTCTTCTCCTGGCTTTCCCGCCATGACCCATCATCGGGAATGGATAAAAACATAGCAGCGGCTCTACTTAACTTGACAAATAAAATTTCCCAACCTAGCCCTTCATACCCTTCCAGAATGACTAGATCACTCTGTCTGCCTCCTCCACCATATTTGGTAACAGTCAGGTATTTACCATGTACATTGGAGCCTCATTGAGCCATGAAGACTTTGCTACCTTCGTGCAAGTGTTTTGTGAATTTCAAGTTTTTCTCCACCTGTAACACTACTTCCACTGTAGCCACCAGCCACTCTACTACAACCCATAACTACAGGCCTCCAAACCCTTTTGCTCTTCTCCACAATATTTATCGAGGACCCCCATCTTTCTGGTGAAAGCTCAAAAGCCTTCGATTCCACTCAAAAGCCTTCGATTCCACCCAAAAGCGCACAATCTTACCCATCTCAATCAGACCTTTGGTTTCAAATGCAAAGGCTCCCAAGCTCCATTCCTCTTCGTTGCCTCAACTAGGGGTGTAAATCGGCCCAGTCCAGTCTGGGGAAAATGATGGACCGAAATTTTTGGTACATCATTTTCTCTAGATCGGACCGAACCTCCATAGGGACCGGACCAGACCGGTAGCTATCGGTATGGTTGGTCCGGCCCAATTTTTTTTTTCTTCTTTTTTTTTTTTCAAATAAATTAATAAAAAGAATTTATTTAAATTACTAAATTAAAATTAATTGAATTATTAATGTGGATTATGTAACTATCTCATTAAAAAAATATTTTATATAATCAATGATAATAAATTAAGTGAAAATTACATCATTAACTTATATAAACATTATATTAAATTATTAAAAATATTTTAAAAATATCTATAGAGTTCAGTCTGGTCCAAAATTTATAAACTCTGGGACAGGACCGAATTTTTTCGGTCCACAATTTATGGGACTGAGACCGACCAATCTGGAGTTCGGTCTGGTTGGTGTTTCTAGTCTGGACCGAACTCCTTACACCCCTAGCCTCAACGATGAGAGAGAGAGAGAGAGAGAGAGAGAGAGAGAGCGCACTGCAAATCTGAACTCCCAGCGACAAGAGAGATAGTTGCGGATCTGAACTCCTAGATCTGTGATTTAACTCCACAAAAGGCCCGATGAGAGATAGCTCGTCACCGGAGAAGATCTCGACGTCGAAGTACTCCCAAAAGAGTCGTCAGTCACCATCGAATCTTAGGGCTCATGAGTGTGTTTGGGCTGCCAATTGGGCCGTCGGGTGTTTGGACTACGACACCACGCACTTAGGGCTCACGAGACAAATGGATCTTGATGTCGGGTACTCCCAGCAAAGTTGTTGAATGCCTGCAACTCTTTCTATGTCGACGGCACGGCCAACGGAGCCACCACACACTTAGGGCTCACGAGCTCAAATGTGCTCTCTTTGCGTGGAAGTTCTCATATGACATACCTTTAGATTATCCAAGGTGAGGAACTTCTCTCCCCGTACACATTTCTAAGTGGCAGTCGTACAAGGGTAACTATCATTCCCTAGTTATCCAAAATTCGAATCCATTCCCTTGGAAGAGTATTTCGAAGACTAAGAGCATGTTTGGATTGAAGATGGTATTTTGAGTTTTGGGAGTTTTGGTACATTTTGATGAGTTTTAATGTTGTCATATATTTGGGAATAAAATCATTTTACTGGAAAAATGTTTGTACCCTTAGCGATAGTTTTAGTTGCCAAACATGGCCTAAGGCACCCTTACAAGTAGCTTTTTTGGTATCGTATGTGCAAATAGAGTGGGGAGACCATTGACCATCCACTACTTCACTGTGAGGTAGCCACAACCCTATGGAATACTTTCTTTGCTAGAGCGGAATTAGCTTTGGTGATGCTAAGGAGGCTAGATGATTTCCTCGCAAATTGGAGAGGTCTGCATGGCAATCAACAATTCGCAGCAAAATGGAAGATAGTCCCCATTTGCCTATGATTGTGTCTTTGGAGGGAAATGAATGAAAGAAATTTCGAAGATCACAAGTGGTCAATGGATGAGCTAAGAATTTACTTTTTCAACACTTTATTCCATTGGACAATTGTATTAGGCTTTAATGGTTTGAGTATGCATGAATTTCTTGTAACAACTACCAATCATGCCTAGGTATCGCTCTTGTATATGTCCCATGTACATGGATTATGCATATCATTCTCATAAATGAATTTATTGTTTACCAATAAAAAACAAAGATTCCATCATCTTCTCTAAAAAGAAACAATATAACCACTGCTACCAAAGATGCAGACAAACTATTGTTGAGAGATATAATTTGAAAATAATACTGTTCTGACCATGATTTGAAAAGAAAAAAATTGTTCTACAACAGTATCTACATAAGTAGAAGTGCCAGAATATCATTTATCATACAATATAAAAGCAGAGTATTTACAATATCTGAGGTAAAAGGATCCTAACCTCCAAACAGAGACATCTCCCTTGATGAACTCTTGGCCTTTGGACTACTTCTCTTTGGATTAAGGCTTGCTGATTTAATCTCTACAGCAGCAAAATTACCTGTAATCCCATCTGAAGAGCGAATTTGTGGTTCTATTCTTTCTAGCCTGGCATTGATATCTTTTACCTACAGTTACATTTTGTATCATAAGCTAATGATCAACAGATGGGGAGAATACATCTTGCACCCTCTAATTGACACATGTTTTCAATATGTACGTTAAACTACAAAAAAGTGACATATTGTACCCTCAAACTACCACCAACTGCAAATGAATGAATGAAAAATAGGAAACATGACATAATCTTGATGGTTGGATGTTAGTAGAGGGTGCACATTACAATTTTATGACAGTTGGAGGATGCAATGTGTGGGTTTTTGTAATTTAGGGTGTGCATTGCAAAACCCATGTTAGTTTTTATTTTATATATAAGTAAACATAAGCAAAATGCATGTTAGGTTAGAGAGTGGGAAAATTGTATTTCCCCTTAAAATACATAATAGCCTACTTTCATGGTTAAAATGTAAAGCAACAACTAATCTTACACCTAAACCTTTATTGAATATAGCATTATCTAAAATTGGGCAGAAAAAGTAGCCAAAACATGCCATGCAAGATATAAAATATGAAGGAAAGGAAACAGCAAATTAAGATGGAAGCATCCTTAGTTAGAAATTCACCATGGATGCAGGAAGATGGTGCCGCTGAAGTTCGTCACGGAATTGAGACCCAGCCTGTGTATACATCTCCTACAAACAAACAAACAGAAAAGCTCAGACTAATTTGTCTACGGTCCATCACATCCATCTTTTTTTTTTATTATTGGTAAAAGGCAAATTGAAGATAAAACATTTGGAGTGTCTGAGCTCAGACTAATATGGCATTGACCTTCAGAAAAATAGATTTCCTTATCATTTAATGCAACACATCAAGTTAACATGTATACACATACAACAGCATCTTGCCTTCCATTAAACATCCATTTATTACATTCTCGTCATAATAGACTGTAGAATTGCCAAACCATTATTTTTACCATCCACCCTTACCAACAAGTAAGCACCTTCTAAACTGTCCTAGGCATCACCCAATATACTCCACAAAGAGACACTATTGGCGCCTAAATCTAAGCATTTAACCTCAAACACCAAAGTGATGTAGGACAAGTAAGAGAAATGTAGATGTACTTGTGATGGTTTTAGGATAGGAAAAGCAATGATCTTGGGTTTTTTTTTTTGTGCGGGAAAGGATCTAAGGTTTTGAAGGTTTGGAATTTTGGTGGTTGAGGGAAGTGGAATCGATTAGTGCAGGATTGAGAAGTGGAATCAGTTTTTTGCTTTTCAATATTCTCTACTCTACTAAGTTGAGGGGAATTGGCGAGGATAAAATGGGCTGGATCAACTTCAGAAGAAGGCGATTTGAGGTTAACTCATTCTATGACATTCTGAACCTAGAAGCTCCACGGTCCTTTCCTTGGAAGAAATCACATGGTGGAACAAGTCTCCCTCAAGACTGGCTTTCTTTGTATGGACGATTAGCTCTAAGGAATATTTTAATAATGAATACTCAGGAGGAGGCATAGAATTGTGATAGATTGGTGTATGTGCAAGAAGAGTGGAGAAGTGGCTAGGGCTTTCTGGATATAATCTTTCACCTTTTAGGGATTGATTGGGTGATGCCCCAACAGGTGGTGGAGTTAATGGGGGCATAGGGAGGTAAACTAGGAGGCAATGTGAGCATAGACATATGGAGGATGGCTCCTTTATGCTTAATGTAGAGTATTTGGAAGGAGCGTAACACCCACAACATTGAAGACTGCAAGATATTGTTGCTAGAGTTAGAAATTTCTATGCTTAAATCTTTGTAGATTTTTCAATTCTTGGTTCTCCTCTTCTTATCTAGAGAATATCTAAGAAGGGATTTAACATATTGATATGATATTAGTATAAAATTATTAATATAAAAATCCCTAGCCCTCTTTAATATAGTGTGGTAAACTCAGAAAAAATGGTGGCTGAGACAGGGAGAAATTCTGGACAGCAATTAAATCAGTTTTGTGGCCGGTTTGATAGGTGATTTGGCAGCTAACAGTTAGAGAAGTTTCATGGTATTCTAGGAAAATGGATTGGTTTAGGATAGCAAAGAAGGAAGAAACGAGATGGTTTTAGAGGAGATGTGTCCCTGAGTAAGGATTTGGTTTGAGAACACATAATGTTTGAAGATCATGCAAGTCAAGAGTTAGTGGTTGATACCAAATACAATGAACTTCAAACCAGCCATAAACAACTAAAAACGTGGGTGTAATGAAATAAGGGTAGTGGTTTGAAGAGTATACATACATTTCACCCCTTTTTAGGGTAAACACCACGTAAACGCCTTACAAGAAGGTCAAGAAACTTCTAGACATTAAAGTTAGAATAACATAAATGAGCTGCCACAATGGTAAAATGTAATGCAAAGAAATCTTTTTTTTATATATCTAGGTAAAAATAACTTTATTAATGAGATGTAATGCAAAGAAATCTTTGAGTTCCTCCACTGTCCTTGTGCTGTTCTCGAAGTTCCAATTGTATCTTTCTCACCATATGCATCACATAAAACAGATTGGGGTCATTATCCACAAGATCCTATGCTGATCACTCTCAAATCTTCCTCCCCATCATGCTAATAAATATACTACCAGTCTATGCATCACCCAATCTAATCCAAAGAAGACAGGAACTGCATGCCACACAGTTCTAGATCTCACAATGAAGAAATAAATTATCCATGGTTACCCCATACCTCCAACTCCAACACATGCAACATCACTCCATTAACACGAAATGCCTCCTATGTTTTCCAAAGTAAGGATCTTCTCTAATGTAGCCAAATAAACAAAGAAAGCTGCTCTTAGAAGGGGGGCTTTACTCCTCCCAGATGGATTTCCATTGAATATTAATGCGAGCACTTCAACAAGCATTTTGAGATGCTTTTAAGCTGCATCCGCTATTCCTATAATTAAATTTTTTAATAAGGATAAAGTTCAACATAGACTATGAGCAAGATTCTACAACCGGAAGCAATGTCAATTCAGTACCATTTACTCATTTAAGGCTCTTTTAGTACTTCTTTCATGAGATCCTCCATAGGGAATCTAAAAAAAAAACAGTGTAGCCCCTTGAAGATGAAGCTGTCAAAGCTAAAACTTACTGAGATTTGCCCCAGTAGGTGGGGCACCTATTATATCTATTTCAAGTGGAAAAGGAAAAATCAAGTCCTTAAATTTATAGGATGAAAATTTAAATTTCATCCAGATTAAAAAAAAGTTACAGCAATTATAGTTGTGTATTAAGAAGTGGCAAATCGAGCTCATAGAAATAGCAGTTTGATATAAAATGCAAACAAGCAAGGCCAGGCGAGAGTTGATATAAAACAAAGCACACCAAAGGACAAGACCAACCTCAATACACAATATAGCTGCCTCTCTAACACCAGGATTTGGATCATTCAACATCTGCAAAATCTGATAATTGAAGAATTTATAAACATGGTCTGTTTTCCCTGAAAAATCGGACTAAACACAAAAGACTGCATTGTTGTCAATGATTATACCGGAGGAAGGATAGCCCGCTGAAGAGGAAGCTCGGTAGCAGCAAAAAGACCAATTGCAGATGTGACGGTACGCGCAAACTCTTCTCGAACCCTCCAGCTTCTGTGCGTCCAGGCATAAGACCCTGCCCTTTCAACAATTATCGTTGGAGAAGAAACCTACAGCACAATTAAGCACCCATGTTTTAGCAATAAACATCTTGCCCGTTTTAAATTAAACATTCTTAGAGCTAGCTTATCCATTGATGTTATGCAACCCCGAGAACTGATGCTTTTTTAGAGATTGAACTAATTAACGCTATTTGGAAAAGTGTGCCTTAGCCTAACTTGCAATAAATATTGGAAAAGGCATACCCCAAAAAATTGCGTAGCAATCGAAAATGACTAAACTTGAATTGGATTTTTGCTTAAACAGGCTTAAAACAGATTTATTTTAATTTGATCATAACCAAACAAATTTATGACAAAAGTTCAATTATATCCAACACCTTTTGAGCCCACATCGCCTCAAATTGCACTCAAACAACCATGAAATGCTTTAAAATTCAATCTCACGCGCACACGTATCTATGTGGGCAGCCAGGAGTAGTACCTGCATTAGAGTGAGCAAGAGGCGTCGGGCGGCGTCACGGACGGACTGTTTGGCGTCGCCGAGGCGGTCGACGACGGCCGGGACGAGGGCGTTGAAGTGAAGCTTGAGGTGGTCTCCGGAAAGGACGGCGGCGGAGTCCAAGGCCTGGAGGGAGCCCTGAGAAACCTTAAAGTTGTTGTCCTTGAGGAGATCCATGCAGCAGTCGACCAGGGCCGTGGTCTCGGAGGCAGTGAGGCTCTTCCTGGAAGCTTCGAGGACCTCGTGGAGCCGCTCCACCCCGGCCATGCGCTCCTTGGTGTCCTTGGCACGCGCAAGCTCCAAGGCCTCCTCCATTGTTGCTCGGATCTGGTGCGATCCGCTTCAGATCTGAACTCGATTCGCCAAAATTGAAAGCATAGAAGGGGAGAGCGGAGACAGGGAGCAGAGAAAGGCTAAATGCAGTGGAAATGTTGCTGGTGGAGCAGTGAGTGTGAGAGTGAGAGAGAAGGTTGCTTCGCTGATTGACGGACGAAGATTGATGAAGCGAATGCTATTGTGGTTGGGAACTTGGTGGGGGGACTTTGGTTGTGGAATTCACCACTTGTTTTCCACCAAATTTACCGGTTATACCACTGCCTTTTTTCGGGCGGGTTTGCCCGTATTTTTTGACATTTTTTTTTAATAGGTAGTTTATGTGGTGGCCCAGATGGCGATGAGCTTTTGGGTTTGTGGCTCCGAATTCGGAGTTGGAGTCTGGTGGGGTCTTTTCGTAATGTCAGGTAAAACTTGGGGGAATATACCAATACCTGTAGTTTTCTACTAGTACTGTATAATCTATATTTATGAGGTATTATTGAGGTGAAATGTTATGCATCTGCCCCATACCGGCACACACTTCACATCACTTTTTTTTTTTTTACACTCAATAGGTTGAGTGTGTGCGGGTGTGCGGCAGATGCAAATATTTTCCCATTATTGAGACCTTTAATTGCGGAATGGAGAAAATACTGTGGCACTTTGTAAATTTTCGATTATTTTTATTATTTTGATTTAAATTAAATATTTTTTTAGAGAAATGATATTTATAAAAGTGTGAAAGCTCTCGCACTTCTTTTAAAAAAAATAACTAAATTTATAATCAATATAAAAAAATTATTTTTTTAATAATAAATCTTATTTGTTTTTTAAATAAATACACGAGACTTATACATCTTAAAACTATATATAACGTTACACATGTTTTTATAAAATGATATTGTATATAGTCTTAAGGCGTATAATTTGCATACTCCACTTTAAAAAAAAAGTTGGGCCCAAAATTAAAAAGTGAGTTTTTTTTTTTTTTATGTGAATTTTATATTTATCATTTTCTTTCAAAGCTAGTACAAGATTTACACACCTGCACAACCTAATTGTATAAATCATTTTTTCATTTTTATAACTTATAAAAATATCTTTTTAATTAAGATTGTAAAAAAAGTTATTTATATATAAATACAAAATGCCAATACCAAATGCTAACTGAAATATAAGTTGGACATGTTGTGTCTGTTACATTCCCTTGATGCTCAATTGTTTCTCACTTGAATGTTGCAGATACTCCAAGCAACTTTTGTTGGCAATATTTAAATGGATGCAAATTGCTATCCTAATTTAGGTTGAATAGCACAACAAATCTTTACATTTTGGTTATGGATAATGGATTCAACTTTATCAGTCAAAGGATTTCAATGCATGTCTTTTCCATCAAACAGAGACTATGGTCCCATTCGGATACAGAAACTATTTCATCTCATCTCATCATTACAATTTTTTTAAATCTCAAAACAATAATAATATTAAAAATTAATATTTTATTCAACTTTTAACTTTTATCTAAAACCATCTCGTTTCATCGCACTATCCAAACAGGGCCTATATATTTTGTCTTTGTGGCAAGTAGTTGTAATAAAGAAGTTGTGAGAATACATAGATTTTCCTAAAAATGTTTGGTGAAGAAATTGATAAAGCTATAGGGCAAAATCTTTGGTCTATTGAGAGCAGTACAGTATTAGATTGTCATATATTCAATCAGAAGCATGAAGAAAAGTTCACCCCACGTAGAAAAAACTGCTAAATTGTTCTATAGATTTCATGAACACATTGGCTTCAATTTTAATCTAAAAGTTACATGAAGTTTGTTGGAACTTTTAACTCTTAAAATTATAACATAGTTTGCAACTAATTTTTGTCGCCCATTATGGTAGGTTTTAAACGTTAAGAACAAGTTCCACCAGATATTACCAACAGATTGTTTGTTAACAGGTCTTTCATAGTCATCATAACAAAATGTTTGTTAATGATTTTGGGAAGGGATAGGTTCCAAAAGGGGATGATTGGCAGAGCACAAAGTTCAAACCAGATAAAAGGCTAACTTCTATGACAAAGCCACCCCAACAACTCTTTTGGACAGAGCTCAAAGGGGTAAAAAAAAGGGTGTCCAAGTTCACTTTTGATTAATCATGTTAGGTTTATGCTAATACTATAAGATATGATTAGTGTTATAATTAAGTGAGTACTGCCACCTGTTATGAATAGTACTTTGACCTTTTACAGGTTCCCTGATTAGGTTTGTTGGTAAGCCATGCATCTGAGAATAAGGGGGCAGCAATGCTTTAGAAGTACCAAATCTCAGTTCCAAGAATAACATATGTTCAAATACACTTTGCAGTCTCAGATTATTAAAGAGTTTTACACTTTTGCATCTAAAACTATCGAAATCAATACATTGCACCCTTAAACTACCAAAAATTCTGTGTATGTTTGGATAATGAAAGTAAATATTTGTGAATAGTAGTAAAAAAGTAATGAAAAAGTAATAATAGAATATTGAATAATAGTAAAAAGTAAGTTAAAAGTAATGAATAGTAGTAAAAGTATGTGAAAATTAATAATAAAGTAAAAAATAGTAGTGAGAGTGTTTGAGAGTGCTTGAAGTACTCTCGTTAGCCAAACAAACTTGCTTCATTTTAGTACTACCATTCTTCATGGACAAGCCAGCTTTTGCATCCCATCACAACCCCACCCCCATCCTGTCCAACTCCTCAAAGGCGGGATGTCTTTATCACCTTCGTTCCCAGAAACATGTTTTGCCACATTCTGCAGAGACCAAGTAGTAAAAGATGACTGGGTCGTGAGCTAGCTAAGCCAATAAATAACTTCCCAAGTAGGTGGACCATAGAATTTGTAGCAGCAACTCGTGTGGCGTTTTATTCTCATGAACCAAAGCCATCATTGAGAATGGTACTACAAAATAAAGAGAGCTACCATCTTATCTTAACAGGCAGCAATTTACTTTTCTAATTTGTTTCATTTTCAGGGACGGATAGGATTGCTAAACTAGAAACGTTGGCCTAATGTGGCTGCATGAGCACCCGAAAATGTCGTGTTCAACAAGGCAATCCATGCCTTTGTCTTTAGACCAAAGTTTCATTTTCACTTACTCATCTACCTAAAACTAATTGTGTGAAGCTTAATTTGGTATTGAAGAAAAGCTGGACAGCAGATAAATGGAAACCGGCTATATAAGTCAAATGAGATTCAAGCAATTCAAATAAGTGAATGGGCATTGACCTATGAATGTCCCTTTGGGCAGTAGTAACATCAACCAAGAAAAAGGACAGCAAGAAAAAAAATAAACAAATCCTCAGGGACACTATGGTTTGTAAACATAATGTCAGAGGAATATCTTCTGCCACGTAGTTTGTAATAGAGGGCACAAAGTAATTAAAGAAAGTTATATTCCAACTAGCAAGTCATGTTTACGAAAACAAAAGTGAAAATACAACAAAGGAAAAGAAAGTTCAAAAAGCTACATGAGGCCAAAAAAGTTGACACAGCTCGAATCAAATTAGCATATATTGTAAGACTCACTAAAACAAAATTGTTGAGCATTGAACAACATTAATCTATTACATACTATGCAGGAAAAAAAGAGCCAACAAGCATTATGTACAAATTACATTCAATATGCTTGATTCCTTACACAACTCCAGTGCACATTGATCGGTGACTATTGTGACTGCAATAACAGCTGCATTTGTTGAGTAAAACATGATAAAGCATCGGCTTCTAGGGATCATCATCATAAGGTGCATCTGAAGCCGATGATGATGGAAGGATTAAAATTGGCCTTCCATTATGTTCAATTCCTCTAAGCATGGATGCATGAGCTGGGTGATAGGCCCAAGTATTTCCCATCAAGTTCAAATGCTCAAGACTACCTAAATAACAAGAATAATACAGTCAGGTGTCCAAATGTTCCCAGATTTTGAGTAGGGGATGACAACACCTCGGGTGTGCTAACAAAAGAATGCTACTGTTACGTTCACACTATATGGAGGAGCACTTGCAACACAAGATAAATATTTATTCAATTTTTGTATAACATGGCTTTCCAAATGGATGGTACAATTAGATTCGTGCAGCATTCGACATTGTTTCGAGTATCTTGGTTCTATCAAATTGAGGAAATGATGATACATTGTTTTCTGAACAAAAGAATATGCATAGTCTGTTTCTTCACATTGGCATGTTGTTTAATGATTTAAAGCTACAAGTGCAACAGTACAACCAAAATGGCAATAACAGATGCAACTCAAATTGATCAATACTCTATCTTAGCTCGATGAATATAAGGTCGAGTAAGAAAGTATTTCTCTGAGCTGCCCTAGTGACTCCATGTGGAGAACTAAGTAGATAGAACATTGTTTGCATCTTTGTATATGTGGTTTACCTTAAGCCACATGATTCACATCTACAAAACAATACAAATTATAACATTTAATCTAATTTCATATAATGGAATTATCAAATAATGTTGATACTAATAGAATGAAACCATAATACCCACGCAAATTTTAAAATGATGAGTTGTCTAAAATAATTACCTTTTGCAACTTTCAGTGCTGAACAGATGATGGTTAAGGATTCTACAGGCATAAAATTATATGCTGCATTAACTTCAGTAAGTTCTGGAGCCACTGTCATGAGTTTTGACAAAAACTTGGCAGTTTCAATCCCGCCACGGTTTTTGCTGCAAGGAACCCATTAATATATTAATTTCCATGAGCAACAACAGAACTTGAAGGAAAGCTACATAGGTATCAATTCAAACCTTATGTTGATTTTGACTAGCTTCAACTCCTCCGTCATACCTTCTTGTAGTTCCTTAAAACCAGACGACCCCAGTTCAATACCTCCAATATTCAAAACTTGAATGGATGAGTGCAAAAAATTTCCCAAAGCTACTGCTACCTGGCTGGAAGACAGTAAAACAAACCAAACATTTATGAAGAAGAAAAATCAGTGATAAAGCATAAGTTCTATTCTGGTGTCAACCAGAACAAACCTGCCAAGGAAATTATCCGCCAGAGATAGAGACTTCAGTGGTCCTTTAAAGGTTGAGAGGGCATTTAGAAGCTCGGTTACTGCATTGCAAGAAAGGTCACATTTCTCTAGATTCAAATCAGCCAAGGAAGAGCATCTTTCAGATGCTTCAACAAAATAGGGGATTAAACTCCTGAAAGTTCAAAGACAGCGTGTGAGAATGTGAGAGTACCGTGTCCAAGAACATATGCAAAGAAATTCAGCTCACCTGATTCCTTCATCCTCAATGAAATTGTCACTTATATCTAGGACCTCCAAGTTAGGCATATGAACCAGAGCATATCTTAGACTGCCCACATCATTTTTCTGTAGATTGTTACCCCTAAAATCAGAGAAGTAACATCAAAGACAATTTCGAAATCCTACAAACATTACCAGCATTGACTTTTTTGTGGCAGTTCATATCCTTTAAGAAATGGGCACAAACCCAGGGGTATAACTTGTGCTGTCTAATTTTTCAAGATGCTATAACCACCGAGTTGATTGGGGGGATGATAATTTTCAATAGAAGACAACTTTACTTTGATGGTGTGGTACCTCAGGTTGAGAACACGTAAAGATTGCAAGGACTTGCCAAAGGATGATGAGAAGGGGTCACTTGAGGATCTTTTGTTAAAATCAGAAAGCCATCCTGATATCTGCAAATGCCGAAGAAGCTTTCAGTTGGTTTACCTCATAAGAATATGATATTATGAAGGGTATAAAAGATCTGATACAAATGCATAACTCACATTGTTTTCTGAAAGATCAAGGACAGATATGCTGGAGGAAATATTAAGAAGGGTATTGAAGGCCATATTTACAAAATTTCGGCCAAGTTGGCTGTCACATAATTTTAATGAACGCAAGGACCTGATAGCAAAATAACAGACTTAATGAGTAAGAGCAGAAACAATTGGAGCAATTTGGTACATTAAATTCAACCAGATATTGAAGTATATAGAAAGCTTTAAAAGCTTAATGCTTATGCATATCAGACATTCTTGCTTCCTCTTAACTGGCAGTCATGGAATATGCACGTAATTAACAATTTTTTTCATAATTCTTCGCAATGTACAATATGACCTCTGTAGTGTTGGTCAAAGAAGAATTTTGTTATTTTTAAAACCAAAGAAGAAAAGGCAACAAATACAAAATATCTACAAAAATGCTGTGTAGTGCACTTGACATAGCCTAGGCCATGACAGCTTGAAAAAAAATTAGAACCCAAGCACTCTGAGAAACAAAGAACAAAATCCAAGGTATTGTTGTAGATTTCAAGTCTTGAAATATCAGTAAATTGTACTCGTGGGGTCAGGCTGCAGCATTGAGTTACAAACTTCAAGACTCTGGAGGAGCTTATAAGTACATTAGACTCCCTAGGCACTGAAGCTGAAAAATAAACAAACCATTAATAGAACAGATGTACCTTCCTGATGATAAAAATGATTCAAGCCCCATAGGTAATCGAACTTGGTTGTTCTCAAGAAAGCTTGATGTGATTGAGAAGTTCTGTATTCCATGGGTCTGGATACCCTTCATTATTAGAGAATTACAGATTCCATTGAAGAAATCTGAAGAAAGCTTGCAGTGAATGAATTCAAGAGATGTTAATGTTTCACTGTTCTGGTTCAGAAGTCTGCAAACCCCATCAAACTGAAAAGGCATGTGTGGCAAATTAGCACATTAGCAGTTGGAAGGAAGCATTTAGAATTTCTCAAAAGCTAAAATCTTCAATAATAGTAACGAAATTTAAAACATTAGCCAGTAAGGTGCTTGAGCATGAGCATTATATGAAGATAAAACTTTCTTTCATTACATGGTGTGTTGTGAATGTATTTTGTTGAATGAGTGTGGTAGCACTTCTAGGATTTTAAGCACGCCTTTCTGACCAATAAACTTCTCATCAGCCCTGACAAGTTCATGGAAAAGGGGCAGATTTGGATCTTCATGTCCACTAAGAATCTCACATGCCACTTGACCAACTTACACCACTTTCTTGAGAAATTTTGGTGACGATTCAATTTCTTATAGATTCCATTTAGATGCTCCTAAGAAAATGATTTTTTCCCTCGAGTCATTGAGTACAGACTGAGATGATATTTGCCTTGAATTGGCATCCTGTAGCACCATTAGACAGTCTTCATAGCTTATATGCTGTCCGAAACAATAACTTCCCTTTTTTATTTCTACTTGAGATGTCCATGTTATAGGATGATGATGTGTGCCTTCCATGTTATGAAAACAAGTTAGATTGACAATAGGTCCACATGGTTTCTTATCAGGCTTTTAGTCAATCTTTCACATTAAATGCAAAAGAATATAATTATGCATGCATTTTGATAGAAAATGGCTTATTTAAAGTGATGAATCCCTCACTAAGATGATGCTCCAACTAGGCATTGACAAATTTTTTCTTTTGTATGCATGTGTAGAGAGAGAGAGAGAGAGAGAAGAGATAAGATAGAGTAAAAAAGAAAAAAAAAAAACCTACCTTATCTCTATTCAATTACCAAGGATCATGAATGACCCAATGTTCCTCGGACCACTATCATTGTCGTGAAGAAATGGGAGTTAAAGTTACAACCTTGTTATCTTTGTCTTCAGTTATTCTTGTTTCAATTTATTCTTTTGTAGTGTGTAAATACTTTCATTCTTTTACCAATGAAGTTATTACTCTCACACTTCACATCTATAGTTATAGGTGCATAAGCGTCCTCTAAACTAAAGAACACAGGAAAAAGAAATGATCTTACATGCTCTTTGGATCTAATCAACCCAAGCACCAAGCTCTTTAACTTGCAAGTTCTCAATAAATGCTGCAACAAAATAATGTTAAAGGTATCTAAAATAAAAAATGCCAACAAATATCAAGTATGTATACAGATACACGTGCACATGCACACGCACACAAACTGACATATGCACATGTGCATGCATCAGGTCAAACAGCCCCGATTCTTTACGCCAGCAGAAAATTGTGTAAGACAGTTCATAGCCCTCCTTGCAGAAAAAACATGTTAGTAATTTTTTTTTTCAAGTAACAATGCCTCCAAGGTAATCCACAAGTGGCAGCAATCTGGAAAATGGCTCCTATATGTTTGTGTTGGTGCATTTGGCAGAAGAGAAATGATGGAACCTTCAAGGATCAGAAGAGGACAATGGATGAGTTTAAAGTTCTATTTTTTAAAACGTTGTTCTTATGGTGGGGTCATTGATTTTAATGCACTAAATGCCCATGATTTTCTACTTCCTGTTGTAAACCCTAGTTAGGTACTTCTCATGTATACTTCTTGTGTACTTGGGCTATGCCTTCTCTTCTTATGAATAAAACTTCTCGATTACCTATCAAAAAAGATTAATATGTCTGTCCACATTTTCTTTCCCATTTCTTTCCTACTTGTGCCAGCAGTAGTACGTGTAAGACAGGTCATAACCCTCCTTGCAGAAAAACATGTTAATTGTTTTTTCAAGTAACAAATTGGCATTGGGTTGGGGGGGCAATGATGAAGTAGAAAGTGCTACTTATTTTTTCTTTTTTCTCTCTTTTAAAATAATTTATTCAAGAAAATGTAGCACCCAAAACCCTATTACATTAGTCATATACAGAAAGGTTCCAGCGCAATATTTTTTTTATTTTTTTGGCACAATCTTAAATACTGGTTTTATAGGAAATGTGATTCATTGTTGTAAGATTAATATAAGATATCTGTCCACATTTTCTTTCATAATTCTTAAAGGCACAATTGTTGAACGACTTAAAACCTGTAATGAAATAACTAGTGTACTCATTTTCACTTATGCCACATAAAAAAAAAACTAATTCATTTGTTTGTTTGCTTTATTCTTCGTGGGAATAGTTATTCCTCAAGATGAGAAATATCTATTCCTTTCCCTTCAGTAATAGTACATAGATTAACATTAAAATTATAAATTATAAAACTAAAACCGAAAATTTCTAAAAATAATAATAATAAAAGGGCAGAGCCTAGTGGCACCTTGTAATGTTCCAATAGAAGGCACAAACCACATGGTCTGTACTCTAAAAGAGCTAGTTAATGATACAATTGTAGCCCCATTGGAACCTTATAAAGAGCAAAAACTTCTCATTCTCAAGCAATGTGGGATCTCATACACAACCTATCCTTATTTTTATCATCTAGGGTATTACATACCCTCGGTGCAGCCACCACATGAGGGGGTGGAGGAGCATAATGGGTGGGGAGGGGGGAGCTCCACCCTCTTCATTTTGGGGTGGCGACCTTGTCCTTGGGTCCAACTAATGAATTGGAATTATTATTCAAGGTTCTTTTCTAGTATTACAACCAAACTTTTTTTTTTTTTTTTTTATAAGAAAACTATATTGCTCAAAGAATAGGCCTATCCCAGTATATACAATAGGGAGCCTTGACTAAGAGGGCGTGAGAGAGACAAGAAAACCATGAAGGGCCATGCCGTTAAAATCAATAGCACTGGCCCAAGTACAAAGAGTGCTATAAAATTATGCTAACAATTCCACTAACGTTCTCTCATTGTCTTCAAATGTCCGCGCATTGCGTTCTTACCACAAGCACCACATGATACACATTGGAATCATCCTCCAAACTGCTTTGATCTTATTCATTTCTCCAATGTTTGGCCAGCGCTACCACCACATTCTCCAGCATAACCCAAGCCAACTCTACTCTACTCAGTACCTCATACCATAAAGCCCTTGCAGTCTCACAATGCAATAGGAGATGATCTACCGACTCTCCCCCTCCCCTATACATACAATACCAATCTACTATGATAACCCTCCGCTTCCTCAAATTATCAACAATGAGTATCTTGCCCAATGCTGTTGTCCACACGAAGAAAGCAGCTTTGGGGGGCGCCTTGTGTTTCCAAAGCCATCTCCACGAAAACTGAATGTTAGGCTCTTGGGTGAGAACCTTATAAAATGAACGAACCGAAAAAGCACTTCTTCGGGTGGGTAACCACCACAAACCATCTTCTTGTTGATTGCTTGGCTTCACAGAATACGAGAGGCTATAAAAATCAACAAAATTGTCTATCTCCCAATCTTGTGCTGACCTATTAAAGCTGATATCCCAATGAACTTGTCCACCCACCATCCCCATAACATCTGCCACTGAAGCCTCTTTAGCATAAGCAATATGGAATAGTGAGGGAAAACGGTCTTGTAAAGCATTATTGCCACACCATATATCTTTATAGAATTTAATCCTAGACCCATCACCCAACTGAAGACGAGTGTGTCGAAGAAAAACCCCCCCAACCTCTTCTAATGTGTTTTCAAATGCCCACTCCATTAGTACCTCTAACTTCTTTGGTGCTCCAAACCCCCCATGAGTTGTCATATTTGCACCCAATCACCCCTCTCCACAAGGCATTCGGTTCCTTACTATATCTCCACAGCCACTTGCCAAGTAACGCCCGATTGAAGGTCCTCACATTTCTAATGCACAAACCACCGTTGGATATAGGACGGCATACTGTCTCCCACTTGACCAAGTGAAATTTGAACTCCTCCCCCAAACCTTCCCACAAAAAATCGCGTTGGAGTTTTTCAATTTTATGTGCCACACTAGCTGGTATAGGAAATAATGAAAGAAAATAGGTTGGTAAGTTAGAAAGTGTACTCTTTATCAAAGTGAACCTACCACTTTTCGACAAATACATTCTTTTCCAACTTGCTAATCTCTTTTCGATCTTCTCAATCACTGACTCCCATAAATAGGGTGACCGTGCTCTTGCCCCCAACGGAAGTCCTAGATACGTCAAAGGGAGGGAGGCTATCTTACAACCCAACATACTGGCCAGCTGTTGAACATTTGGCACCACTCCAATTGGCACCACTCCAATTGGCACCAATTCAGATTTGTCAAATTCACTTTTAACCCAGAAACTGCTTCGAAGCACAACAACAACGCCTTCAACGCACGCACCTGACTTGGATCTGGTTCGCAAAACACAAGAGTATCATCTACAAACAATAAGTGAGAAATATTAATGATCCCCCTATCCGGGGTTCCAACCGAGAAGCCATCCATAAAGCCATTATGTGCCAAGGCCGAAATCATCTTGCCTAACCCTTCCATCACAATAACAAATAACAAAGGTGATAGCGGATCGCCTTGTCTTAGACCTCACGAACTATGGAAGAAACCCGTTGGGCTACCCTTAATCAAAACAGAGAATTTCGCCGTTGAAATACACCAACAGATCCATGTTCTCCACCTCTCTCCAAAACCACATCTCCCAAGAAGCTAGAGAAGGAAATCCCAGTTGACATGATTATATGCCTTCTCCATATCTAGCTTGCAAATGATCCATGTTGTGCCTCCCTTCATTCTGTTGTCAAGACATTCATTAGCAATAAGTACCGCATCTAGGACATGCCTACCTTTTACAAAAGCATTTTGGGGCTTGGTGATAATCTTCCCCACCACCTCACTTAACTGGTTTGCAAACACTTTGGAAATGATCTTGTAAACTCCACTCACCAAGCTAATGGGATGAAACTCCTTTACCTCGTTTGCCCCCCCCACCTTCTTTGGAATCAATGCAAGGAATGTGGTATTTAGGCTTCTCTCGAATTTTCCAACTACGAAGAGTGCTTGAAACACCTTCATGATATCTTCCTTCACAACGTCCCAGCAATCTTGGAAGAAGCCCATAGAGAACCCATCCGGCCCTGGAGCCTTGTCTTTAGCCATTTTCCTCACTACTTCAACAACCTCCTCTTCCTCAAAGGCCCTCTCCAACCGCAACACATCACTTAGTCCAATAGAATCAAACGCCAAGCCATCAAGAGATGGCTGCCCACTCGCGGGTTTAGTTAGAAGTTTCTCATAAAAGCCAACTACATGGTCACGAATAGCATGTTCTTCTCTACACTCGACACCTACAATTTTCATAATCTCTATATTGTTGTTTCTCCTATGGGAATTTGCTACTTGATGGAAGAACTTCGTGCTTCGGTCTCCTTCCCTGAGCCACAATGCTCTTGACTTTTGCCGCTCTTTTCAGATAAGATAATTCTCTCTAACTCCGCATCCAAAAAAATCTTCCAAGCTACTTCATCTGAGGTGAGACGTCTAGTCTCTTGGAGCCTCTCAAATTCCTAAATCTCCCTCAACTTGCCTTTCTTGATTTCCCCTAGATCACCAAAAGATTGCCTATTCCACAGCTTCAAATCTTTTTTCAACATTCTCAATTTACCAACAAGGATGAAACTAGGGGTACCCTGAAGCAGGTACGAGGACCATCACTGTCTTACTCTTTCAACAAAGCTATCAGATTTTAACCACATGTTTTCAAATTTAAAGTACCTTCAACCTCCTTTGATGCCACCATAGTCTAGCAAAATAGGACAATGATCCGACCCAATACGAGGCATGCACTTTTGCCATACATCTGGAAAGTGGCTTTCCCGCTCTAGCAAAATTAAGAAATGATCCAACCGAGACCAAGACTGATTGTTAGCCCACGTGGTAGGGCCCCCAACAATTTGCCACTCTAACTGATTACAACCAAACTAATGATGGGAATAACTATTTCATTCCAACTTCTTCCATTCCTAGTAATATTTATGCCTTTTCCTAGGAAAATAGTCATTTAGTGTATTGAATGTGCGATAAATGTATCAAAACACACATATTAAAGAATATGAAACATGAAAATAGAGGAAAACAACTCTTGATGAAATACAAGAGCTGCCAACTTAGCAGCATAATAACTATGCTATAGACATGAAGAAAGGTCAATCATTAAAAAGACAAAAATGCTAAATAAAACTCCTTGTCTCGTAGAACATCGCTCCAAAGGTCAACCATTCTATCGATCCCAACTCACCTTTGTTGTACAATTTCAAGAAAGACATGGAAATACACATATGAGTCAATCAGAGATGACATGCACTGCAATAAATTACCTAAAGTTGATACCCAATAAGTGTGTGTAATTTAACAAGTCACCTAATCATTGGTCGACATTCATAGTCCTCGAGGATCATTCTACTTAGCTACAAAAGTGATCCAAAACATGCACTTAATCCAACACCAACTGAACAGAAATGCCGCATTCAGATTTAGAGACTAAAGACCACCTCAAAAAGTCACTGGCAATATCTCCTACTTATCATAACTTACACAAGTTTCTGCCGTGCAGAGTACATTTTGAAGTCTTATGCATCTGCACAAAGAAAAATAATCATGTAACAACCCAAACCATCCATACAACTCAAAAAAACTTAAATATAATAGACATGCTAGGAAAATTATTATAGCCAACATAATCTTTTGTTTTCAGTAAGAAATTTCATTAGAAAGAGGTACCTAATGTAAACCAACTGTACCAAAAAAAAAAAAAAAGGCCAGCTTAAAAGTTGCAAAAAAGCTCAGCTGATCTATAAAAACCCAAAAAAAGGGGGAACATAATGCAGCCAAAAGAAAGATCCACTCATGCAGCGATCTAAGAAATAAAGACTCGAGTTAAAACAAACAAAAATAATATCATTATCACCTTGTATTACCCCATTTGCAATAAATATTGATGATACAATGTGCAGAGTGAAATCAAAGGTATATGTATGAAAAAAATCAGGATAAGCAGATGCAATAAAAGCATAAATATGCACAAGGATGGAGAGCTGAATACATAAGTTATGATGCAACTATCTTCCAGCTAACATTGGCATAAGCTCTCATAATATAAAAACTCATGTTAAGAAATTACCTAGAGTAGCATCCAAAGTGTTGGCAATGATAAGATAACTTCACATAGTCAGAAGTTACATGATTTTCTTTTGCATCAAAACCAATACATTTCAATGAAGCATCTGCAAAGAACAAAAAATAAGGAAACAGATTGTTTATGAACTTAGCAAGGAATCAGCAACTGCAAGTATATACCCAGGAAAAGGACACATCATAAAGGATGAGACAAGTCTTATTTTATTCTTTTTTCTATAACTAGAATCTTCATACCAGTTGCAAAAGGAAACATATAAAGAAGACAATGTTAGTGATGTGTGTGTATTCACCGAAACTTGGTTATGAAATTCAAAAGCTCAATGGAATCAAGGGGGAGTTCTCAACCATTGAACCCTTGTTCCTCGGGCTCTCTGCAAGAGGCATGCAATATTAAGGTGGAAAAATTTAGTTCCGGAAAAATACATAGATCACCATTCGTCAAATGCAATATGTTTCAGACATGCAAAAGAATATGTGAGATAGAATGTTTCAAATGTGCTATACGTAGTTTCAGGATTATAATCATCAATAAAAATAGCATAGATGCAATTATTATATATACATGAACGGAAGCAGGTGATGATGCCACTCCAACGCAGGGGGAAACTTAAATCCAGTTTGTATTACAAGGTTCTACTAACTTTATGATCTAAGGTGGAAGCCACCTTCACCAAGAATATTCAAGAACCCCTAGGGGTTGGCTCAAGTGGTAAAGGCCTTAGACTTGGGGGTATGCTCCCCCCAGATCTAAGGTTCAAATCCCCTTGGATGCAAACAATCTCTAGGGGCCATCGGACTAGGAGATTTTCTTCTTGAATTACCCGAGGTGCACTTGGGGGAAGTTCTTGCTGAGGGCCTGTGCAACCCCGGGATTAGTCGGGATGCTGTTCCTGAACACTCGGTGCCAATCAAAAAAAAAATATCCAAGTATAACTGAAAGAAAATGAAAGCATCATAGTTAGTACCTGGAATCCGTATGTCACCAATGCATCCATAAAAAGCTGGAAGCAGAGCCATCTCAGCTGCCTCATCTAGGCAACTATTCAACATCACAAAAGGGTTGCATCTTGAGCATAAGCCATCAATGACTAACAATACAAACTAAAGTGTTTTAAGTCACCGGATGGACATACTTTTGCAGATGAGTTTCCCAATACATCTCTTGCCAGTCAACTGGTTCAATCTGGTCAACAAGATCAGGCCAACGCAAATTGAACAAAGCCTTCCATGCTGCATTGAAATTCCAATACCTATGATAAAATCAAAAATAAAAATAGTTCCTTTCTTATGACTTGTTCTTTCCCATGTATCCTCTCTCAATTGAATAAAGACTATAGAACATCATGTCATTGAAGAAAATATGACCCTATAAAATTCTTCCAAACCTTCCGCGTTTTCTTCCGTTTCTAAAGTGATCATCAGTAAATTCATGGTCATTCCGGTCGTCAAATGGCCTGTTCAAACAAGAAATAAGATAACAATCTTAGAAAAAAAAGAAAGGGCATGCAAAAAGGCAACAAGTAGTTCCTGCTTGTCATTCTATTGTTGTTAAGAGGGTCCCCTTTAGGTCTGCAGTTCTTGTTGATATGTTGTTTAGATTCCAACAGTTCTAAAAAAAAGATTCCAACAGTTCTTACTTAACAAATAAAATTAGCTCCAGCAGTAGAAATGTGAAATAGCTATATTCGCATATATGCCTAGTATCCTACCAAGTGAAGTCTCACAAGTGTTGTCCTGAAAAGTCAGAATGCAATCCTTCCTTCTTTAGGTTGAAAAGGGTTCCAAACAGAAGGACTTATCTCCTAAAAAAGTCTATAAAAGTCTCGTCTTTGCGGTATACTTCCTGTAGGTCTTAAGGTTCGAACGTTTGGGTGCAAACAATTTCTAGAGGCCATTGGATTGGGGGAATTTTCCCTTGAATTACCTGAGGTGCACTTTCGGAAAGGTCCTTGCCAAGAGCTTGTACACCACCAAGATTAGTCGAGACTTTGTTTCCGAACACTCGGTGACAATAAAGAAAAACTTTAAAAAAATAAAAATTGGTCTTGAGAAGAAAAGAATCTTATCTTTTTTCTCTTAGGAAATCATGATGACATATCACCACAACCCAAATAAAAGAGTTACACCTTTATCAGATCTCTCATTAATGTTGCAAAGCAATTAGTTATAATAAACATGGTCTTAGATGCCTACTAAACTCTTCAAGCGATGCATCATACAGTTTACAGTTACACGTCCCCAAAGCTGGCACAGGTGGGTTTTGATCCCAAGTCTCTACACCACCGCTTCCAGAGACTTTAGCATCTGAGCTCACTCTCACCTCCTTCACCAATTTAATTTTTGAAAAAAAACTACACTTGTGCAAAAAAATAAAAGAAAAAATTGGTGAACTCAACTGCAACCAAAGAAACTCGATGGATATCTTATATTTAACAAGTTTTCGGTTAGAAGTAGGTGTACATTTCCGTCTGCAGCTTCTGCAATGTCAATGGGGGCAACCTCGAAACTAAGGTATCGAACAAATCGTAGGGAAGTTCGTAGACAGCCGGTACAAGATCATCATCCCCTACAACTCCATAACCAAACAAATCAGTCATTTCGGAGATTACACTACCTTCCTACTACAAATTAATCATTCAAATTTTAAAAATACCTATATGCATAACATAAGATTAAAAACCATAATTCGTTAATTAACAAACAAAATTACCATGGATGAGTTCTTTCTTGATTGACTCCATGCATAAGGATATCAAAGATGGAACCTCTCTCATTCTTGAAGTATGAATTTATCACACTCTGCAAGAAAATAAATTTTAAGCTAAAATAAAATTGAGAAATATCTAAGCTGTATGGCGGTTTGCTCGCTTTAGCTGCTTAGCACGTTGAAGATCGAAGAACCCGGGGATTGGAAGATATTAGAGACATTTCGAGTCCAGAGACGAACCAACGGCGTCGTTCCTACTGTGATTGCATTCCAATTATTTTTTTGTTTTCTATTTTTATTATTGGTAATTATGATGTTTTTAAAATTTCAGAAATATTTATTTATGTATTTAATGTTTCAAAAATTCTATGCAGACATTTTTGTATATTTTGTATATATTTTATTAATATAATTAACTGCGTCACTTTTTTTAAATATAAAATAATTATTTTGATCAATCACATCAATAAAATATATAAAAAATATATAAAAATGACTATATATAACATAATTCTTAATATTTTTATTTCTTTGTTTCTAACTTTCTAGCACAAGATGGTCCCTCCTAAGATAGGATGAGGAATTAAAAAAATTATTACTATTTTCCTTTCAACGAGATTGGAGAAATCAATTCAGTTTATTAATTGAATAGTTTGTAGAGTAAAATACTCTCCAATTTCAACTTGGTTTCGAAATCATGTTTAAAAAAAATGAATAAAAAAATGATTGGTCTAATATAACATCTATTTAATCACCTCTATTATAAAAGCAATTATCCGTCCATAAATGGTTATTTGTGTTTGATGACTACGTTACATTTTTACAATAGAGATACCAACATTTATTTTGCATGATAGTATTTATATGATCAACGTTGATAGCAGACTCGAAATTTTGTGATTATTCATACCAGATATGAAAAATCATGTTTTACCTACTTTTACCTAAAATATCCCTAGTTGTGCAACGGGAGATGTGCCTTTGAGGTCTTTTTTTGTCCATTTGCTTGCCCTGTGTTCAAGGACCTTGGTGTCTTCTTTCTAGTGCATTTATACCTTTTACTTTTGCTTTCACAATTGTCTTCAAAAAAAAAAAAAAAATTGTCTCTAACATTGTTCTCCTTTTTATGCTTCTTTTTTTCTTTTTCTTGTTTTTTGTTCCATAAAATTCTCAGCTCTCTCAACTATAACACGCTTCCTCTCCACAGGATCTCAAATTTTTCTGTCTTTGAAACAATATCATTTTACTTTTTTTTTTTTTTTTTTGCAGGTGAGAGTGTGAGTTTCTTGGTCTCATGGATAGGGTGACAACACCACCTTTGCAACGCGAATACCACAAGGTCTACTTGCTGCATCTCTTGCTCCTTGAACTCTGAAATTTGAGGTAGTATTGGAAAAGCAACTCCAATAGAGAAAAAACCCCTGAAATATCTATCATTAGGTTGTTGTGGTTAAGTCGACATGTGTGTTTGATAGATGCTCGCCTTTGGGCTAGCATAGTTGCTCTTCAATGTACTTGTCTTTGGGCGAGCATTGTTGCTCTTGAGGGTGCTCGCCCCAAGGTAAGCACTATTTGTCCGGTGCCAATTTATATTCTCTTCATGCATGAATTTGTTCTCTCCTAGGTTATTTTTTTGCTCTGCTTAGTTATCACGATCAATGCTTTGACCAAACTAGCCTTGCCCAGAAATCCCGAGCAATGGTTATTTTCTTGCACTACTCGATTATCCTAAGTAGTGTATTGACTAGACTAGCTTTGCTCATTGATCTCGAGCAAGACTTATTTTCTTTCGCTGCTTGGTTATCCCGAGTAGTGTGTTGACTGGATTGGTTTTGTTTAGTGATTTAGAGCAATGGTTATTTTTTTGGGTTACTCGATTATCCCAAGTAATGTTTGCCTGGACTAGCCTTGCTCGGTGATCTCAAGCAATGGTCATTTTCCTGCACTACTCAATTATATCAAGCATTGTGTCAGCCGGACTGGCCTATCATCGAGCAAGGGTTATTTTCTTACGTTACTCGATTATCCAGAGCAATGTTTTGATCGGGTTGGCATGTTCTGTGATCCAAAGCATGGGTTATTTTATTGCGTTGTGCCCAAACTGACCTTGCTCGGTAATTCTAAGCAACGGTTATTTTCTTGCTCTATTTGGTTATCCCAAACAGTGTGTTAATCGGGCTGGACTTATAATTTTGCCAACAGATTGCCCAAGAATAGAAAGCTTGCTGAGATCGACCTTGGTCGGTAATCTATAACAACAACCAAGTTGCAACTATTATTACAACTCGATAAAGAAATAACAAACTAATTAGTTATCAAAAGTCAATACTAATACAATTTAATTTTATTCAATTTAGATAATAAATAATTGTCGGAAGGACGGGAGAGTCAAACTCAAATCAACTAAAATAGGTGCATTTTTATCACAGAAATTTAGATATGCCAATGGGTGTTCACATCTTTCGATAAATCTTTTTCGATCCGGTTGTTGGAGGAACCTCAGGGCGAGCTTCATAGTTGGTCGTTCATTGAAAAGATCCTTAGTTGTGCGCCCGAGCTTTGGTGCATGGGCAAGCTAAGGGCTCACATGTTGGTTGCTCGGGGGTCAATTTTAGTGTTCACTCGTAATATTCATCCTACGTTGTGCGAGGCAAGCTTTATAGCCCGCTTGTGAGTAGGGGTGCTACCTGCACCATATATAGTGTGAGATAGCCCACTCCCCCCCACCCCTCGGGCTCCACATGGGCCCGGGGGTGGGGTTTTCATCCCTACCCCCCTCCCCCCCCCACCCACTTCAATAATGGACTACAGTCCAATAGGTCCAAAAATTATTTTTTGGTCTAAAAGTGATCAAAAACACATTTTTGGACTCAAATTATAAATTTCAATTTGTAAATATAAGTATAATTTAAAAACTATGTAACTTTTAAATTTTCTAGTGCATATTTTGTATAAGTTGTAGTGTAATATAAAAGTCCTACATTGCTTAAATGTGAAATTTGTATTGTCAAGACAATCTATAAAAGGGTTACCATACTACACTACAACTTACACAAAGTATTAAGTAAAAGTTATACTTAATACATATTAATATACTTATATATAGTAAAAATAGTAAATATCTATATATAAAAAAAATTGGGTGCAAGGTGGAGCCCCGCTAGGGCCATACCAACCCCCGCCCCCACCAGTGTCTTGTCATGTGGGGTGGGGCAGCGGGGTGCAGGGCCCCGCTGACCACCCCTACCTATGAGGATACTTTATTGCTGGGTGTGAGCTTCATTGCTCGCTCGTGATGGGCAGGCAAAGTACCCTCGATGTTGATTATTCAAAGATGTAGGCTCGTATGTTAACACTCATGCTTGCTTCAGTTCAAAATTTCTTCTCTCACAAGTTAAGAGCACTCGTTGTGAGATGTTGTTGCTAGTGTGAACATATTTTTCTCTTCTGGGGCGAGCGTCACTCTTTAGGGTGCTTATCCTAAGTTGCGATCACTTTTTACTTGCCTCGATGCGAACGCTTGTTGCTCACATTGGTGCGTGCACTCTATACACAATAGTTCATAATATTTTACATTTCTTTTTAGATTTAAAAATATTATTATTTCTATATAATATTATTTGAAAAAAAATTACTTCATCATATTTTTTACAATAATTTATAAAAATAAATAATAGTCATTGGACTAATATTCTTTTTTTAAGTTATAACGTATGCATTAATTTATGAATTTGTTTTTGCAAAATCCGGCTAACTTTTATTAATTTGCATAAGAAAATACAATAGCTTGAATACAATCTAGAACACCTTCCATGAAAACAAATTCAAAATCTAGATTGAGTGTAACTTTTGCTAGTTGGTGTGCCACATGATTTACATCCCTTTTGACATATCTAAATTCCCAGTTCTGTGAAAGTTTGAGTGTATTGTAGAATATGTCCACAATTGCTATAAACATCATCTGATCTCTAAATGAACTCCACTACATTTTTTGCACCTTAAAAAATAACCCTATCAAAACCCAGATTCAAACAAAAAGAAACAATCATGAAAGCTCCATAAGTTTCAACAATATGTGGTTTAGGATTACCACCCTTTTGTATTTGCTTTGATGCCAAAACATCTCCATTTTCATTTCTTAAGATAATATCAATTCCCATTTTCTGGCTATGACTATCCAAAGCTATGTCCCAATTTGCCTTGATAAAACTAGATTTTGGTGGCTACCAAGACTTTGTAAGGGTTTCTCAACAGATACTTGTTCTTGCATAAAGTTACTGACTAAAGGTTGTTTGATAATATGATACTCTTCCATAGAATTGTGAGCCATAAGAAATAGTTTAGATGGATGCTAGAAAACGTTATTGTAAATAAGTTTGTTCCATCTGAGTCATAGATACCTAGCAGTGACAATCATTCTCTCAAACTATACAATATCGAGAAACCCCTCTAAGTACATCACAATTTCCATGAAACTAAGGTCAACTAGTCTACACTTTTGAAGCTTCTTACAACAAATTCTCCAAACATCATTTGCAGAAGGACACTCCCACAAAATATTTTCTATAGATTCCTCAACTGATTCACAAATAGGACAAAGTGCATCCCTCACTACATTCTTCAGCTTAAGGTTTTGTTGGGTGGGTACTATATTGCATAAAGCCTTCCAACATGAAAGTCTTAACCACGGGCGGTGTCTTTGATTCCCAAATATTCATCCAACATCTTTCTTCATTATTGCCTAGAGAAGAACTACCTGGATTTTGATTATATAACTCTAGCTGCAAATGGTAAGCACTTTTCACAAAGAACCTACCATCATTTGTATATCTCCATACCAACCTATCTTCACAAACCAGAGGACTAAGGCATATATTGGAGATCATGTCAACTTTATATGCACCAAACAATTCCTGCAGTAATTTCTTATCTCACTCGGTTAAGCCTGGAATAATTAATTTCTCAACCTTGGCATTCTCATCTAGAATTGATATTGGTTGTTTTAATAGAGTAACTGACAGGTCTTGGGATCCATGTATCTTTTCAGATATGGATACTTTTACCATTTCCTACTCTCCTCCACAAGCCTTTCATAAACAAATCTCTAGCTAAACAAATACTCTTCCAAGCATAAGAAGCATGTGTAGGTACTACTGCCTCAAAAAGTGTATAATTAGGAAAGTATTTGACTTTGAATCTCTTAGCCAACAGTGATGATGGCGTTTGTAGCAATCTCCAAAGTTGTTTTGCCAATGTAGCAATATTAAAACATTATAAATCTCTGAAACCCAAACCTCATTTCTTCTTTGTTCTGCCCATTTTCTTCCAACTCAACTAATGAATTTTATTATCATTTCCTTTATGGCTCCAACAAAAAAACCTCTACATCATCTGATTAATTTGAAAGCAAAAAGCTTTAGGCAAACGAAATATACTCATACAATATGTTGGAATGACTTGGATGACAGCTTTGAGAATAATTTCTTCCCAACATGAGACAAAAATTTAGATTTCTAGCTATTGATCCTTCCTTAAATTCTATCTATAATGCCTTTAAAAGTAGTTATTTTATTCCTCACAACCATAGATGGTAAACCAAGAGACTTTTTAAGGCTACAAATAGATCGAAGTCCTGAAATGTGCTAAATATTATCTCTAATTGCTCTACTTGTATTACTGCGAAATGAAGGGAAGTCTTAGCCTAATTCAGTTGCTGACTAAATAACCTTTCATAACATTGTAAAATGTCTTGTAATGTACTCCACTCCAATGAGTTTGCTTTGATGAAAGTAAACTATCATCATCAAAGAATAAATATGAAACTTGAATCACACCTCCTGAAATTGACACACCAATAAGAGTACCATTTATTGAGTAAGACTTTAGAAATTATTTTATTGAGTACATTACACAGACTTATGGGATGATAATTTATTCACTTGACAGGCTTTTTGACTTTTGGGATAAAAGTGAAAAAAGTTTGATTAATGGATACCAAAGAATCTCCATCATCAGGGAACTTTAAAATACTCTTACATACCTTATCTCCAATAGCTTCCCAATTAGTTCAAAAAAAAGAGGCAGAATTACCATCTGAGCCCGGTGACTTGTAAGGAGATATCTGAAAAATAGCATTTCTGACTTCTTCTGCCGTGAAGATTTTGAGCAAATTTTTGTTCATATCATATGTCACTACATTTTCAAGAACTAATAAACAAGCTTAGTACCCTCAGGAGCGGAGGAAGTAAAAATTTGAGAGAAATACTTGGTGAAAGTAGCTTTGATATCTCTGTCTTCATGCAAAACAATTCCATTCTCAATTTCAAACATACTCATATGATTAAATCGTTTCCTCTTATTGGCACCAGTATGGTAATATTTTGTTACGATCACCATATCTTAGCAAGTCCACTTTTGCCCTTTACTTCCATCTGATATCATACTTCTCAAGCAATACATTCATTGCAAATTGTAGTTATTTTAGCTCAACTATAGATTCATGTGATTGATCATACTGTAGTGCCTTTATCTTTGCCTCCAATAGATAAAGTTCTCTCATTTCATCAACATATTTGCCTATACTCCATACTTTCAAAGCTGATCTACAATTATTCATAGAGCACTTGAGGGCTACCAAACTATCAGATTGATGTTCCTCAAAATTCCAACTATTTAGAATGGCTGCTTTACAATTTTCATCCAGATTCCAACGTGCCTCATATCAACATAACTTCCTTTTATATTGAGAATCGTCCCCTTTGAATTGAATACAACTCATAATTGGATTATGGCCTGAAGTCGAATTTGGAGTAACCTTATTATAAGTCATTCCAAAAGTAGTAAGCCACTCTTGATTGACAAGAGTTAGGTCCAATTTCTCCATTGTGAAAGTGTCATATGATATGTTATTACACCAAGTAAATTTTGGTCCATGATAACCCATATCACATAACCCACAAATTCAATCCATCAAAGTAGAATAAAAATCCTCCATTTGTCTAACAGATCTCCTAACACCACATTTTTTTCTCAAAGGAACTCAATATTTTATTAAAATCACCCATTATAATCCAACGAGAAGAAACCCCTATGCTAAAAAATATGATTAAGTCTCAACTCTTTTTCCTTTTGTGTGTGATTAGATGCCCATAAAACTTTGGAATAACAAACAGGAGGAATTCTTCTTCGGTTTGACTTGAATATGAATGTGTCTAAGAAAAAAATTAAGGAGACTAACTTCTAACTTTTAACTATCAATAATTATCAGATTATCAAAGTGTTTACATGATTCCTCACTAATTTAGTCTCCATTAAAAACAATAACTTTGGCTTATACTTATTTTCTAACTAAAAGACACTATAAACTATTCAAGGGTTGCCAAACCCTGGACAGTTTCAATTTAAGAGATTTATTTTTTATAGAGGGGTTGTGAACCAGCCTTCACCAATATCAAAAGAGGAGTTACTTTTTCACCTATTTTCTGCATACGAGCTTTTTTATTAGCACCAGTAACGACACTATCATTAGGGGTGTAACCGGTCCAGTCCGGTCCGGTTTTAGACAAAATTTATGATCGAATAGGTATGTATGGGTTTTGCATTTTCAAAAACCGATTACGCACTGGTTACCCTCCTAAACCGATACTTCCGATTTTACCGGTTCCAGTCCGATTTTTTGGTTTTAATCATCTACCATTAAAAAAAAAAAAAAATCTGCCATAAAAAAAAACTGCTCTCATGTAAAAAATCTGCTGCCATAAAAAATCTGCTACAAAAAAAATCTGCTATAACAAAGAAACTGCTATAGAAAAATCTGCTATAAAAATATAAAATCTGATATAAAAAAAAAAATTGTAACAAAAAAAAAACCCTAAATCAGAAGCTTATTAAAGTTTTTACAATATGCAATTATGCACATATTGATGCCAGTTCATAAAAAATACACAAAAGAGAGAAAAAAAAAAGGATAAACCAAAACTGACTTTTTTTGTAAGTGTTCAATGGACACCAAATAAATTGATATAAAGAAATCTCAACTACATGAACTGCAATGACAAGCCAAAAGGGCAAAGTACCCTGCCTCTCGTTACATAGTACAAGAGAAAAAGCTTATGGGTTCCTTATATCAATACACATAATAAAGATTAATAGAGAAAGAAAAATCATCAATGCAATAGCAGAAAATCCAAATAGAGAATACACACAAGGCAAGAAAGATCATAAAGAATACACACAAAAAGAATACACTTAGAATACACACATAAAGAAATTCAAATAGAGAATACACACAATGCAAGAAAACATTGTAATGATTCAAGAAAACACAGAACACACAAGAAACCAAACCAGTAGAATCACTGATTGACATCCATGCAACCCAAAAAAAATTATCAGGTTCAAATCTACTAATAGATATATATGCAAACAAAATTACCCACAAAAACAAAAAGGAAAGAAATCAAGCTATTTTCAGCTCGATGGGGAACTATACATGTTCATCCTCGATGGGGAGCTATACAATATATATAAACCCTAAATGCTAAAATATAAAATATAAAATTATACCTTCCACAATTATAAAATACAAATTCATTTTGATGGGAGCTATACAAAAAAATTATAAATATAAACCCTAATTAGATTTCGAAATCTGTAAAAAACCCTAAATCTCAAATCTATAGATTCGATATAAAAAACCCTAAATGAAATGAATCAATTAGTAATGAATTGAAATATTGCAATGATTCATGAAGTGAATGTAAGATTTTGAAAATTAAAAAGCATATATATGTTCACATACCGATTAGTTCGCCGAGAGAGGGGAAAACAATATCTGTCATTTTGTAGCCTTGGGAATAACTGGAAGCGGAGGAGAACAGAACGAACCAACAGTGTCGACGGCGAGGGGCTGTTAACGGCGTGAGAGAGGGGCTGAGCGTGAGAGACAGCTGCGGCGACTCAGGGACTCGAGAGGCAGAGCAAAGAATCAGAGATGGTCGAGCGGGGAGAGTGTGGGGGGTGGGGGGACCGTAATACCCCCATTAAACGACGCCGTTTGGCCCTTGGGACTAAAATTTAGTTTATATGCATAATATATATAATATATAGTATAGTATATATTATATATATATTAATTATATATATAATATATATAGTGATATTAATATATAATATACTATATTATATATTATAATACTAACTATATATTATACTATTATTGTGATACTATCATAATAATACTATATACTATACTAATATTAATACTATATATAGTTATATATATTTTGTTATAGTGATTTAACCTAATAAAAAAAATTATAGTGATTTATATCTAATACTATAATATAGTATTAGTTATAGTGATTTAGTATAACTATATTAGTATAAGTATAACTATAGTTTATATTAAACTATTAGTATTAGTATATATATTAGTGTTAGTTATAGCTATATAATGTATTAGACTATGTTGTAATATTAATATTAGACTATTAGTATAGCTATATATTAGTATTAGTTATAGCTATATAATATATTAGACTATATAATAATATTGATATTAGACTATTAATATTAGTTATAGTGATTTAGTATAACTATATTAGTATAACTATAACTATAGTCTATATTAAACTTTTAGTATCAGTTATATATTATTATAGCTATATAATATATTAGATTATATAATAGTATTAATATTAGACTATTAGTATAGCTATATATTAGCATTAGTTATAGTGATTTAGTATAATTATATTAGTATAAGTATATATATTAGTATTAGTTATAGCTATATAATATATTAGACTATGTAATAGTATTAATATTAGACTATTAGTATAACTATATATTAGTATTAGTTATATATTAGTATTAGTTTTAGTGATTTAGTATAACTATATTAGTATAAATATTAGTATTAATACTAATATAAGTATTAGACTATATAATAGTATTAATATTATACTATTAGTATAGCTATATAATATAAGTATAACTATAGTCTATATTAGACTATAAGTATAAGTATAGGTATAGTGAGTTTGTTAATTGTTATATTAGTATTTGTTAATTGTTATAGTGAGTTTAATTTATTATAACTATATTATTGATAGTATTATCATGATAATATTAGTATAGTAATTTATTATAGTGATAGTATTAGTATAGTAATTTAGTATTAGGTAATTAGTATTAACTAATTACTATATCATTATTTTATATGTGATTATTTAGTATAGTGATTATTTAGCTATATATAATATATCAATATAATTAGTTATATATTAGTATAGCTATAAATAAAATGTTATTAATAATTTAAATATATATTTTATGTTTAAAGCATATGATAAATTAAATTTTCATATTTAAGATTAAACTTTTATTTTATAAATTATAATAACATTATCTTATATATAATTATATTAATAACATATGATCAAACAAATTACAAATGTTCATATTCAATATTAACATTTTATGTTATAATTTATAAATTATAATATGAAATTATTTCACATATAATTATATATTATATATAAAACTTATATATAAAAAATATTTTGTATAATATTAATTTTGCATACAACTTATATATATATATAATTTTTATTTTTTCCCAACCGGGCCGGTCTGGTCTTGGAAACCATGGAACTAGGACCGGACCGAGTCTAGCTAGTTTTACGGTTACAAGAACTGGTCCCGGACCGAACCGAACCGGTTTAAAACCGGTCCAACCGGTCTGGTCCGGACCAGTTTTCCGGTTCAAATTTATACCCCTAACTATTACAGAGAAAGACATACCAACATGATTCTTATTTTTCATTTTCATAAACATCATAGAGTTGCTTAGCAAACATTAGATAGGTTGTAGAAGGACTTTAGCCCTACACTTCCATTTCTTATTATTAATGTTTTGGTAGGAATCATCAGTGTCATTGGAAGTTTTTGCATTACTCCGAGAGTTAGTTACTTTCATGGTAGTTTCATTGATTGGGGGAAGTTTGGCAGACATCATAAATCTTCAAGCAAGGGACTAGCACATGCTTTTCTAGCAGAATTTGAAATATTCTTATTTTTCAGAGAAGTCCAAATGAGTAACTGTACAACTTACAAAAAACTATTTTTTTATAACCACCCTTATCCACTATGCTGTTGTTGCATCATTAAATTGCTTCATTGAATTCGCAATGTAGGAATCACCAGAAAATCGAATTATGGTTGGCTTTCCAATAGCCGGAGATAAATATTGACTTGTTGCCCGCAACCACGTCCCATACTAAGCCCTTGAATCTACAACATGTATAGTGTTATTATTTGGTAATCTACACCTTCCAAGTGCATGTGCAATAACCCTACAACAAAAATAAAATTGTGGCAACCTCTCATATTGAAATGGAATCTACATAGATTTTCCTTGTATGATCACTATTTTTCTTCATGATAATGGTTGGGTAACATCTAGAAGAATTTTGACCCGTAAATATTTGTCCCAACCTCTGCCAAAAGCATCAACATCAAAATTGGAACGCTCAAATGGAAGACCCAAACTACATGATCTATATTTTAAATAGACTAGTCAATGATATAATTAGAGCCCATTAAAACCTAATAAAGAGTAATAATTTCTTCTTCCCTAGCAATGTGAGATCTCATATACTTCTTACCCTTATCCTTATCATATGGGGTATCATAATCTTCCCTATTAAATTATCAACGTCCTCGTCAAACCCATCCCTTGTAGGTGGCATGGCTCAAGTCTCACATTTTTTATTGAGATAAACTCTGATATCATTTGTAATACTCCAATGGAAGATTCAAATCGCATGACCTATATTCCAAAAGGTATAGTCAATAATGCAATTGGAGCCCATTTGAATCTTATAAAGAACTATAACTTCTCATTTCTAAGTAATGTAGAATCTTATACACCATCTACTTTTATCTTGACCATATGGGATATCACAAACTTGTTGGACAAAACCGATCATTGAGCCAATATGTTCACCCACCTTATTCATTTAATGTGAAATTGCACCCAAAAGGAAACCAATTTGAAATCAACATCTTGCAGAGAACTTAAGTCATTAAATTTCTTTGGATAAGGACAAGTTTGGAGAGTGAGATGAGATGAAAATTTTGTTAATAGTAGTAAGGTAATTTGTGAATAATAGTAAGATAATTTGAGTTAATATTTTATAGAGTTTTGGGAAATGTGGAAAAAAATGTTGAATAAAAAATATTATTGTTAGAATATAATTTTTTAATATAATTTTTATTTAGGCATTTGAAAAAGTTGATTTTTTTTTTGTTTAAAAATTTTGAAAAGTTGTTAATGATTTAAAAATATTTGTGTTTAAGTGATGTTTAAGAATAAGATAGGATGAGATGGAATGAGATTATAATTTTGAGATAAAATATTTTTTCCAAACAAGCCCTTAGCAAGAATCGATCAAAAAGTTAGGGACAACCTTGCTTTACTTTGTCTCCATCACTTTTTATTGTAAATTCAATTAGAAAAACATTGTTACCCACACCAATGAATGAAAATTCCCCTTATTAAAACTTTCATATTTTATTCATTACTGTCTATTCTTATTCATAATCTTATTAGAAAATAACTTACCAATCAGATACCATTGACCATTTTGTAGTGTATCCTCAATATCTAAGTCAGTGATCATTATGCTACTTTTTTCCCCATCTATTAAGGATAAATTTTCACACAGATGAGATAAATCTTCACCCATCTTAAATAATTACCGTTTTCTCATACTAAAATCCAGAAGAGAAAACTTGCCTATAACAAATACTAAGACCTCGTTTGGATAGTGAGATGAAATGTGAATAATAGTTAAATGATTTGAGTTAAAATATTTTATAGAGTTTTGGAAAATGAGAAAAAAAATATTGAGTAAAAATATTATAAAGTTAGAATATTGTTAGAATATAAAATTTTAACATTATTTTTGTTTTGAGATTTAAAAAAGTTGAATTGCCTTTTGTATTTTGTTTAGAAGTTTTGAGAAGTTATAATAATTAAGTAATAATTAAATAAAAAAATTTAAAATTTAAAATTGAAAAGTGTTTATATTTTTTGTATTTGAATATTGAGATTAGATGTTCTTTTTATTCAAACCAGGCCTAACTCACATCCCTCCATAAGAAGAGAGAGAACTTTCAATTGAGCATAAAATTAAAAATAATTGGGATTGTATTTATGAAGCTAAGGAACTACTCAGTTAATTTATAATTGATCTTTAATTTATTATATTCACTATTTTATTTTCTATGATAACGCATTTCAACCGGACATAAAAAGACACATAGAATTCTTACTAGTTATTTAAAAAATTTACAATATCATGTTAAACGCTGAGTTTTGAAATAGACCACTCCCAAATTAAGCCTATTAGACCTTCTTGTACTCTTAGAGTGATAATATGTGATACGATCCATTAATTCAATACGAACACAATATAAAATTAGTGAATTTAGATCTGATATTAACGAGTTCGGATCAAAACAAGTTGACTTATTAAGACACGATTCATTAACGAATTACTAACAAGTTAACCCGCTTAACCCGTTGGTGACCTATTAAATTGTTTACTCAAAATTATAATTATATTCTTTTTAATCTAAAAACAAAAATACCTTAACCCTATTTCGTATTTTCTAACTATCTCTCAAGTTTCAGTTGAGTTATTTCTCACTAGTCACGATCGCCTCTCACACTTTTTCTGAATTGTAATTTTGGTGTTTGTATTGTTTGGATTGTAATAGACTTATATAGTTAGTTTAATATTTTTGAGAGATATTATGATTATAAATTTTATGTAAAATAATATTAACCAAGTCAAATAGATTATTTGAATCAATTCAATTCATTTACATCAATTAGTTAAAATGGATCAAAACAAATTAAAACATATCATATCGTATCGATATATTTTTAATTAATTTATAGTAAGTTAAAACAAGTCATTTTGTATCAACTTGTTATTTTATAAATCGTGTTAGAATTTAAAATTTTAACCTATTAACTCAACCGATCGTGTTCAAATTAATCCAAATTATATATTATTCATAATTTAACACAATATAAATACAATTCGTTAACACGATTTGCCACGTCATTTTCTCCTCAAAATGGGCCTAGCATCACACAACTCTACTGCCACTACCTCCGGCGCAAGTTAGCCCTCTCCGCCGTTCAAATTCTGTCCGGCTCCCGCTACTTTCAAAAGCTGTATTCCATATTCTACACTGCCCGCCGCCTCCCGTCGCAGCCGTCGGATCTTGGCGAACGCATATATGGACGCCCTGTGGGACTCGATAAACGTCCGGGACCTCCTCTCGGCCCGCGATCTATCCGACCCGACATGCCCTCTCTCGGCGCCGGATCTCCGCCTCCTCATCCAGCGCCTGGATTCCCATTCCCTCCACATCAAGTCCAAGGTGCAGTCCTACATCGTCTCCCACCACGACCAATTCTCCAACCTGTTCTCCCTCTGCAACGACGCCGTTTCCCAGTCCGATCTCATTTCTGCCGATATATCAGATCTGTTGCGGCTGACCTCCGACCGTCCGATCGAAGTCGAGATTAGGGACGCGGTCGAGGAGCTGACCGCAAAGACGAGGGAGGCGAGGACCAGTCGGGAGTTGTTGGAGCTGGCAAGGGTAATCGTAGGAACGAGCGAGAGGCTGAAGGGCGCCAGGGAAGCCATGCGGAATGGACGGCTCAGGTTCGCCGCTGAGGAAGTGAGGGACTTGGAGAAGGCGCTGAGGGTTCGTGATCGCTACGGTGACGTAGTTGATCAGAGCGAGGGACAGACAGAGCCAGTGGTGTACGGATTGTTGAAGAAGGAGTGGTCGGATTGCTTTGAAGAGGTGCGAATTTTGTTTTGGTATTGGTTCTTTTAAGAAAAGTTTTTAGTTGTTTGTTTTCCTCTTAGGCTCTGTTTGGGGAAAATGAATGAAAACACCTTAAGAATTTGGGTTTGAGTGTTTGGAAAGTTGCTGATTTTTATTGAGTTTGTGATTGTCTTTTTAGATGTCTTGGATTTGGGTTTGTAGATTCAAGAGGTGCTAATGAAATTCATGGAAACTGCGGTGCGTTACGAGCGGGACACTTGTAGACTCAGAGTCCAATATCAATTGAGCCTTCAAGAAATTGATGGGATTGAGCTGCAAACAGTTATTGAAGCCATGGATGTAAGTTAAATCCATGCTTTATTTATGTCTGTAAGCATGCATATATGTATAAATATATATGGACGAAGGTATGAGTGTATGTGTATGTTGAGTGAGTGTTTGTACGTGTGCAAGCCAGTATGTTTTTATCTGCATCGGTTTATGTTCAGTTTCTTAAAAGCTAAAGATGTCTGTTAACATTTCCATAATGGAATGATTTTGGTGATAGAAATCATTTACTTTTGGAGGTCTCATGCCAGAATGCGTTGCAATGAGTTCATTTCTCTAATTTTGTTATGGCCCTTTTATAGGTGGTTGGAATTTTGGATTATGGACTTGCTAAAGTAGCAGATTTGATAATTAAGTATGTTGTCACTCCTGTGGTAAATCATGGAGTGCCAGTTTCATTTTTGGAAGAGCTAACTCAAGACTCAAAAGAAATGACTGAAGCAATATTGAACATATTACCATCAGCCAAGGTAAATATCGTCCATTGACACTGTAATTTTTTCACTGTTCGTGAGTCTATTTATATGGGCTTCTTCAGGTGTATTTGATTGGCGTTGTTTTGATTAATTGTTACAACACTCATTTATTTAACCATGGTCATATACTTGTTTTCTTTCTACATTTTTGCATTTTACATAGATTCTGGTAATTTTTGTTCTAAATATACTCTTCTCATAGTTTTCAGATTGAGAATGTTTCAAAGTTTTGTGCTGAAAATAATTTTCTTATAATTTTCAGATTGAAAATGTTGAAGGCGAGGCAATCTATTTGGGGATTGTTCAGGTTGTTAAGTTTATCTACAAATGCATATGCTTCGAAAATGATTCTTGGATTCAATCTTTTGGAAGATTAACGTGGCCAAGGATATCAGAGCTTATTATTTGTAACTTTCTTTCCAAGGTTTGTTTTCACAAATCTTTTTTGGGAGATGCTATACTTACCTTGTGTACTTGGTTTGCTCTCAACTTGCGATAGACAGACTCAATGAGAATTAAGACTATACATAAGCCAGGGAATTCGTTTTTTGGTGACATTATATGAGAATCATTCATTTGTATATTCTTCATGCTATGGAGATTTTATCATAGCAACTTGTCTTGCATTCACCTATTTATCTGAATCTGATTATGTAAGATTTCTTGTTCCAGGTTGTACCTGAAGATGCTTCAAAACTCAGTAACTTTCAGAAGATAATTGAGAGTACGTCTCAGTTTGAGACTGCTTTAAAGGAAATGAGGTTTATTTCAGCATCAGATGATAAGGATAAAAGGTTGACCAACTTTGCTGAAAATGTTGAGGTTCACTTTGCATCTAGGAAAAAGACAGAAATCTTGGCAAATGCTAGAAAATTGCTTATACAATGTGACTTTGACGTTCCTCAAGTGAGCTTTTTGGCCCAGTATTAGTACATTTAGAGTTCTATATTTTAGGGATGTTGGCTTCTAAAATAACGAACTCCTTTTGCCCAATAGGAATACACAAGGAAAGGTCCTGTATTTAAGACTAATGGAATGGCAGTAAATTCTTACGAACAAGTTGTTGACTTGCTTTTTCTGACTGGGAGGTGTGTGGTGTCTAAAGCAGCAACTCAACTAATGAAGCTAGTGCATCAGACGCTGAAGGTAAATAGACCAAAGGACAGAATGTGATTCTACATTTGTTAGGCTAGAATGATTTAAATGTAAACCTTTTTGCCAACCCTTGAAATTCAAAAGTGATTATATATCTCTACATTCTTTTTTTCACTTGGTGGAAAATTATCCAAACATATAAAAAACAGAAACATTCTTGAAACTTTTTTATAAAAGAAAAAAAAACTTTTGAAACTTTAAATGAGATGCTGACCAGAAATCCAAGAGGAATATATAATTTTTTTTATCACTAAATAAGGAATATATAATTTTTTGAAGTAACAAGTTATCTGAAATCTTAAGGGCTAGATGGTATGATTTCTATATAACAAGAACTAGGTGATTTCGTATTGGTTATGAAGGAATCTTCTGGTGTTCCTTAAAATTCTTTGGTTAAATCACCAATCAGTGTTTATAATACTTTGAGGGTGTGGTTGTGATTAATGGCAGTTCTTTGCAGGATGTTTGCTTGTCATCCACCAGAGTTGCTCTGGAATTCTATCATGCTGCTAGGGATGCTATACTTCTATATGAAGTTGTCATTCCCGTGAAGGTTAGTTCATGCAATGCAATTGCATAAAATGAAAGTTGAATTTCTAAATCTTATTACGGCATCGATTTGGGTGTTTATGCCTAAAATTCTAAAGAAATCCTTATAGGCAACAAACAAACCCAACATTTTGAAAAGCTTGGGTTCAATGTTATTGAAGATATCTTCTGAAAATAGTCGTGGGAATGATGACCATCACCCTTTTTATTCTTTATTATTATTATTATTACCAATTTCCAAATTTCTAGCCTTGGTTCTCTTTTAGCTTAATCTTACTTCCTAGTTTTGAAATTTACCCATGAAACCTCATTAAGCAAAATTTTGTTAGATTTAATCCTATATTTTTTCTTCTTTTTACTAGAGAATTTGGACAATATCTCTGGTTTTTTCATGATCAAATGAAAACTGGGTTAATTTTCTAATATCATATATTCCCTTCTCTTTTGACTCTTGAAGCTAGAAAAACAGCTTGATTCCATCAATCAGGTTGCTGTTCTCATGCACAATGACTGTCTCTATCTCTCACAAGAGATACTTGGGCTTGCATTTGAGGTATGAATGAAGTGTTCTACATGCTACTGTATTCATGAAAACAACCCCCTCCCCTCTCTCTCTCCCTCTCTCTCCGATGCACATGCATCTATGATTGTTTAGGTATGATCTCGAATATGATAAGACCACGATATACACCTAGTAATTGAACTTATCTTCCAAGAACCTTTTTTTTTTTTAACTTGGTTTTACATAATTAATCTTAATAAAATTTTAAAGTTTCTTTTCTTTTTTGTAATGAATTTTAATGAAAATTACTTATAAAAAAAAAAAAATGAATTTTAATGACAATTGTTTCTTATCAAAGGAAAATAATTTTTTTATAAATAAAAATTTATAAATATCAGTAAGCATAGCTAAGTACACTGGATGTATACAAGAGAAAACACGTAGCTAGGAAGAAGAAATAGATACAAGAAAATCATGAACATTGCCCATTAAAATCTAAAAAAAAAAAGGATTTTGTTTTAATAAATCTTGGGGACATTACTGATAAAAAAAAATAAAATCTAAAGCTATTGCCCAGAAAAGAGTATGTTGAAAAAGAATCTGCTGAGTTCCTCTGGCAACTGTTCCTTATTTTCGAAGTTCCGATCATTTCTTTCCCTCTAGATGCACCACAAAAGGGATATATGGGAACCATTTTCCATATTCCTGCGACGTGCGGGATACCATGAAGACTTCTTCAGCTGGCAAGAAGAACCACCACCCCCCTAGGCATAGCCTGTGCTAACCCAACTTTGCCAAAAATGTACTTATAACAAAAAAAAAAAAAAAAACTTTGCCAAAAATGTCATTCCATAGGGCATTGGCAACCTCACAATGAAGCAACAAGTGGTCCACAGTTTCTGCACTTTTTCTACAGGTACAGCACCAGTCGATCACAATAATTTGGCATTTCTGTATGTTGTCCATGGTCATGTCTTCCCTAATGCTACTGTCCATATAGAGAAAGCAGTCTTTAAAGGCACCTTACACTTCCAAACGTTCATCCAAGGGAAGTGGTTACTCTCCTAATTAGCGATAACCTATAGAATGAACGGACAGAGAATTTCTCTTTCTCAGAGGGACTCCTTGACATCTTATTTGCTTCTTGATTCCTTAATCCGGTAGAGTACTATAAATTGAAGAATTCTGTAAGAACCCCAACTAACTTCCCAATCATCCAACGCATAAGGAATTGAACGTTCCACCGAGTAGAACCAGCTGAAATCTCCAATAACTCCGCCACCGATGACCTGCACATTATCCTATATATGGTAGGGAAAGTGTTCTTGAGTGCTCTATGCCACAACAAATATCATGCTAAAAACTGATCCTAGAACCATCCCCCTACAATGAGTCTAATGTGTTGAGAAAAGACGGCCCAACCCCTTCAATGTTTTTTTCCATAGGCCCATACCATAAGCACCTTATACCTCCAAAGAGCACCAAGGAAAATAGTAGAGAAATTCGGTCCTATCTTTCTTGTGGTGGTTAGATTGTTTGCTGGCTTATACATCTGATTCTGTTGTTTCAGTATCGGTCAGACTTTCCAAGTTCTATTAAGGAACACACTGTATTTGCGGATATTGCTCCACGATTTCATCTTATGGCAGAAGAAATACTGCAGAAGCAAATTCAACTTATTATATTTAATTTAAAAGAGGTACAGTCTTGTCTTGAGAGAATACATCATATAAATCTGACTTTTACTTATGAAAGCTTAGATTTTTATCTGCCTTATAGAACTTGCAAAGTGCTATTTTATTACTGTATCAAAACTCTGTTTCATTTTAGGCTGTAGATGGTGCTAATGGATTCCAGAATACCCATCTGAAGCAACAATTCGAATTAGCAAAGTTTAGTGTAGATCAGGTATTGCTGTAAATTTTATGGGTGGTGCTTTTAATTCTTTCTTTCTTACTAATAAAAGGATCCCTCTTTTATGGTTCTTATTTTCGTCTAGCCATTCCTTTATGCGATTAGATGGAGCTAAAAGAAATTCTTTGATCAGGTCATTTTCATTCTGGAGAAAATACATATCATATGGGAGCCACTCTTGCTGCCTTCAACTTACAAGAAAAGCATGTGTATGGTTTTAGAGTCGGTTTTTACTAGAATTACGAGAGATATTCTCTTTTTAGATGACATAGCTGCAGATGAAACCTTACAGGTAGTCCATCAGACATTCTAAGGTTTTGTATCTTTGGCATGCTAATGTATCAAAAGCAATCTAATCCATTATATTAATGTCCCAGCTTCAAAGACTGATTCATCTGATGTTGGATAATCTATCTTCTTTGTTTGAATCCCTGACGGCTGTTGGGCAAAAGGAGAAGCCACAAGAGGATTTATTGCCCTCGGTTGATAATCTCATACCATCTTTATGTAAAATCCGTAAATTGGCAGGCATGATTTCTCTCCTATGCTTAAATTCTTTTTAAATTGGTGGATATCCTTTATTTACTTCCACGTTTAATGTTCCTCAGAATTATTAGATATGCCTCTTAAATCCATTACCACTGCTTGGGAAAGTGGAGAGCTGGTCAGTTGTTCTTTTACATCATCAGAGGTATGATTTGACTTGTTTGAGCATGTGCTTTTGTTGAGCTTGTGTAATATAGTACCTTCTGATGTTCCCAGCATTCTGTTTTTTTTATAGGCAAAATAAAATTTTATTGAAACAAGTAATTAGGCAAAGCCTGAGTACACAGGAGATATACAAAGAGAACACCTAGATAAAAGTTAGAAGCTAGATACGGATACAAGAGAATCATGAAAACTAGCCCCATTGAGAACAATAACAGAAGCCCACAAGGATAAAATGTGGAAAAAGAAGCATCTATGATCATCCAATGGTTCCCTATCCGCAAAACTCTGACCATTCATTTCCAGCAAAATGCAACACATGAGACACAGTGTCACAGAGGATTCATTTCCACACTCCAGCAATTTGGAAACCCCTCCAACTAGCAAGAAAATCCACCACGTTTCTGGACATGACCCATGCAAATCTAGTCTTGCTAAAAATCTCGTCCCAAATGATCCTAACCACAATTTCACCACTTTTTTTTTATACATATAACACCAATCCATGACAATAAGTCCACGCTTCCTCAAGTTATGGTCAGTATTTTGCTTTAGTTATATTCTGTTTCAGCTAGTAAGTAGGTGTTCTCATTTGTATGCATCCTGCGTACTTGGAATAAAATTTCTCTTATTAACTATCAAAAAAAATTTCTAAGAGAAGCAGTCCAAAAAAAAAAACCACCTTGGAAGGCGGCTTGGGGCCCCATATGCATTTCCAAATCATCTTCTCCATCTTCTCCATATGGGGGCTTGGGCCCCCATATGCATTTCCAAATCATCTTCTCCAGCTCAACATTACCAATTCTTGAAGTATGTCACAAGATGAAAAGTTCGGAGATAGCTTTAATTCCCCAATTTGGGGCCGATCTAATAAAGTGAACATTCCACAGTAAAGAGCACTAGAGCTGTCCAAAAGATCCGCCATCAAGGCCTCCTAATCATACGCCCGGAGTAGGGCAGGAAAATGCAATCTTGAAGGCCCTATCATCAATACCAAATGTCATGCCAAAATCTGACCCGGATCCCTCTCCAACCACAAATCTGAAGTGGCATGCAAGATCCCCACAACCATTCCTAATATTTTGCCACAGCCCCACATCATGTGCACCTCACATTAATTTTTTAATTGGCACCGGGTGTCTGAGAACAGCGTCCCGACTAATCTTGGGGGTGCATAGGCCAAAGTTTTCCGCAAGTGCACTTTGGGTAATTCAAGGAAAACATACCCCAATTTGATGGTCCCTAGAGATTGTTTGCACTCAAGGGAATTTGAACCTTAGACCTGGGGGAACATCTCTCATATCATTAGAGCACCAAACACGCCCTCACTCCCAAAAGCACTTTTACTTTTGTTCTAGGTAAACTAAAATTTTATTGATAGAAAAGTAGGCGTAGCCCAAGTACACAAGGCTAGCACTCTCATAATAACCCCCTCTTGATGATACCGCCATAACCACTTCCTAAGAAGGGCCTTGTTAAATGACCTCTACCCCCAACCCTTAGCTAGAGCCTAGAAATTGGGGAACACGCCTTGCCCCAACTAACAAGGTGGAACTTGGCCTCATCCCCTATTCCACCCCACAAGAAGGCACAAACAATCTTCTCAATATGGTTTGCTACACCCGCGGGTTAGGGAAATAAAGATAAAAAGTATATAGGAAGGTTAGAAAGAGTGTTCTTGATTAATGTGATTCTTCTTCCTTTTGTCAAGTAAATCCTTTTCCATCCTCTCAATCTGCTCAAGCACGCTGTTCCAAATAGCCTTTGCCTTATAGACATCCTCGCCAAACTTTGAATATTACGCACAGAATCCACCGGGACCAATTTAGACTTTGCAAGACTCACCTTTAGACCGGAGACAGCTTCAACACAAATTAAAAGAGCCTTCAGCCACTGAAGTTCCTAGAATTATAATTATATATTGGCAGATATTCAATAGAACTTCCCCTATGTTTTCATCCGTTAGTGGGTTTACGTCTGCAACTTATCTCATCTAGTTTTAATGGGTGGAAGTAGAAAGACCTGATTATGGAAAAGTCTAATTTTAAATTGGATCTGAAATAGAGCTTACTTACAAAAGTGGTTCATGGAGCTTTCCCCTTTCAGTTGGGAGTAAAGCTTACTTGAGTTGATCATCTCATCTATCCTTAGTACTGAAGTTCGATTTAAGGAAATATGAAAAAAAAAACAGAGATTATGATTCCAGACTAGTTTCTGTTTTCTGTAAACTTTGTCTATGTTTTGGCGTTCTTGTCTTCTCTAACTGTGGAACTTAAAAATAAACCTTCACATGGTGGATATACGACATTGACAAGTTATGAAAATTACTGCTGATGAAGCTTCTTATGTACATTTTCATTTTTCATTTTTTGTAATCTTCTTTTACTATATCGTTTATACATTTTTCCTTATTTCTGTAAGCTATTCATCTTTGCAGGTGGAAGATTTTATCAAATCCATATTTACAGATTCACCTTTAAGAAGAGAATGCTTATGGAGGATAGAAAAGTCCAGGTTTTAGAAGTTTTCACTCGAACTTCTCAGAAATGTCTGCAAGTAAAGAAGAGTAAATTAGTCTACTAATGGCCTCACGGCATCCTGGTGCTGCAGTTAGTGTTTCTCCATAAGTTTAAGGCAATCCAAGGAACAGAAACAAAAGTTGTCCAAAATTCCAATTGATGCAAGGAGCAGAAAAGCAAAAGAAGTTGCTCTTCTGCAGTTTTTGTTTTTAGAGATCATTTTACTTGTACAGAGGAGAGAGAGAGAGAGAGAGAGAGAGAGAGAGAGAGAGAGAGAGTTTTGGGAGCTGCCAAAAACTACTACTTGATGAATGCTGTGTTTATCGAAATCTTGTTGGGTATCATTCAGGCAGCAGATACTTGTTTTGGCCAAGAAGGGGACGCCTGATGGGCAGCTTGTGAAGCAGAAAGGAAACTCGGTTGCTACCATAAGAAAAAAGAGCAGAACAATGTGATTGACTGGAGAACATCTCTGTGACTACCTTCCTTGTCAAGTACCGAAGATAAAATCATCCACATGCTAAACTAAAACGGTTGTAGTATGGACTGGTGAAGAGTGTATCTGTGCTGAAGAAGAGGTTAAAGAAGGATGAGGGCGAAGAGCTAGAAAGAGAGAGTGCGAGGGGAAGGGTAGGTGCAAAAGATGCCTCCTTCCCCTTCCCTTTGAAAATGACTGCCACTACTAATGTGTAATGTTATATCCCACTTCGACATTTTTAATGCTCCTCGACACTAAACCTTTGATAATAGCATTTATGCTTTTAAGACTCGAACAATTAGGGAGTGGACAACATTCCTAGCAAGGATTTGGAATAACTTTTACTTGAGCCGTATATAAATAATATTACATGCCGCTCGAGATTGGCTTGATCAAGCTTGAATTTATTAAACAAGTCATTAGTGAATATAAAATCATATGATTAATTATTAAAAGATGCAACTTGTATAAACTTTGGCCTTGTATAAATTCGAATAATATCGTATTTACTATTTTTAGATATTATCTTTATGTTATAATAAAAAGTACTTTAAATATTCGTAGAGATTAGAGGAAATCATATTTCTAACAAAAATACTTAACATATTATTCGACTCGTTTACACCTCTAACTTTAACTACCAGTTAAAAAAAAAAAAAAAAAAAAGAAGCTATTTAAAACCTCTAACCAAAACCTCCCTCCCTGCACCATACTACTCTTCTATTTTCTCTTTTTAATGTTATCTCCTTTGTTTTTCTCAGTTTTTTTCTTTCAAGAACTTCAGTAAATCTGCACAAACCCACCTCCAAACAACACCCGGGCACCACTCTCCGATATTATTGCTACCCTGCTCCGTCACCTACTCTAGTCAGAATCTCATTTTTATGACATCGACGTGCATGTTTCCCATTGAACTGCCAAGCTCCTGTAGCTCAACTTCCTTCCGAGTTCTGAGTCCTACTTTTCTATAAGCTTCATGCTCCTCACTCCAACAACACATATTTGACAAACCACCTCGATTGGGATCTTGCTGAGAGAACCTCACCACAATCCAACATTGGATTGCATGCATTATTAATCACCCGGTAAGGACTTGGCCCAATAATTTTTAAAGTCGGAATATTGAAAATTGTTATTAGATTTAAATTATATTTAATGTGCCATATTGGATAAAACCATAAACTATAAATTATTGATATTGATTAAGAGTTTTAATTAGGCTCAATTATTATTTATTGAACGAGTTAGACTCATTTTAGCATTTAAAAATCGGCCACTACAAATTTATTTCAATTTAAAATATTGCTGATTGAAATCACCTACACAGTCTCAGTCACTGCCAATCCTACATGGAATGAATTACAAGATCATATTTTTAAATTCAAACACTCTTCTTGAATGATCACGACCGAGTCCAACTTGAACTCATCAACACCTTCTCCCAAATCTCTCAATAAATATCTTTTATTCCGTGTGTTATTTAGAAAAATCATAAACCTTCGTAAATGCAACGACTGAACCCAAGATACCCAGTCTAGCACCGTGCTTGTCCTACGTTCACCACGCCAATAGCCGACTCCCTCATTCCTCTCACAACATCCCTCACGTTTGTTCTCTCAAGCTCTCAGTTAATCTATCTCTCTCTCTCTCTCTAGCTAGCACCAAACCCATGAAAGGAAATCAGTCGCTCTTGGATGATTGCTACAAGGTAAGTAATTTGATCATAAATTAGAATTAACATACGTTAGTTAGTTATATATATATTATTATTAAAGCCAGTTCTTTGGAAGTCAGTGTTTATGTCTTATGCATGTCATGGTATTTGCAAATATGTCATTCACCATGTTTCATTCCGCATATTATAGTTATGTATGTATTATGGGTGGATGTGCAAGCCACAGACCTAAATATGGTCTTCCATAGTATGCTAGAATACTATTAGCGGTTTCCCTTATGGCCATAGGATGTGATGCCAATGCACAACTTTACACACATGATTAAGTGAGTGAGCTAGTATAATAAGTAAGATAAGTAAGATAAGCCAAGATAAGTTATGCATGTCATAAGCATACATATGAATGATCATGATTTTAATTCTCAGAATATATATTTTATGAAAAATCTTTTTTTTTTTCCCTCAGATTATGAAAAACCTTATGTTAAGTATATTTACGTTATAATGAATTTTTTATCGAGTTTTCAACTATTTTAGTTTATTTTATGTTTTTAAACCATCCCAAGTTAGAAAATTTATGGAGATACAGCTACAGGACGAGACCTGGTCCACAAAAGCATGACAGTAACCTAGATCATATGCAAAAATTTTAAGTTATGATTTTTATAATACAAAGTTCAAATTTTTTTTTTTATAAATGCTTCCACACACTCCCTCTTGTGATCTCAATATTTTAAGAGAAAACGACTTTATTTATTATAAATAATCTTTATATCAAGCGCTTCTGTAAGGAAATTAAATCTTTTAAGTCAATGTCAGTGGCTCTTGTGATTTTCTAAAAATAACGTATTTCTTAATGGTAGGTAGCGGGGTGTTACCCAAACAGTAACACATTGGCTCCACGTCAAGAAACGTAAGACCAGCTTTCAATGTTATTTTCCGTTTATTGTTTCTTCATTCTTGTTTAGTACAAACCTGTTTAGGGTATTTGTTGGGATCCCCTTCCCCCCACCATTTGTACTATCATTTATATTTATATTAATATTGTCTTGCCTAGAAACTTAAAAAAAAAAACGAAGGAAGAAAAAAAAGTCATTTAAATCATCCAAATGCAGTAAAACTATAGAAGCCACATTACACAAATACGTTGCTTGTAACAACAAAATCGTTTATAGACTTAAATCTCATTCTGTGTCTCTGCTATCCTGCTTCAAGTTTATAACGACTCATCGTTGTTTGGAGCATCCTTCCCCATGAGTTCTTCAAGGGAGAATTCATCCTCTTCAATTATCTCTCCATCATGAGTTCTTCAAGAGAGAATTCATACTCTTCAATTATCTCTCCATCTTTACCATCCCAGGGTTCTGTCTTTACAATCACGGGAGTGCCATCCAAAGGCAGATTGCCCTTTCCTCCACGTCCAGCTTCCTTCACAAACTCTCTGATAAACCACATAAAATAATATTCACTTTTCTGTTCATATCTTTGTTGGTATTTTAGATAAAGCAGGAAACATAACTTACATAATCTGGTCAAGTTCAAATGCGCTCTTAAGTGGGGCATATGCACCTTTCTTAACGTTCAATGCGACCAAAGCTGGATATCCATACCCACCGACACCCACACGCTTCTCGAGATCCGGCTGCTTACCAGCTGCTGCCCAGACATAGCTGTAACATCCATGAAAATATAATATTTGTTTTGATATCTTTTAACCATTTCGGCAAAGGAATCTTTCGAAACACTAGAGGTGTTTATTAAGCAGTCAGATGAGATGAGATGGGATATTTTGTTAAAGTTAAATAAAATATTGTTAGAATATAATTTTTTTAATATTATTTTTAGTTTGAGATTTAAAAAAGTTGAATTATTTAGTATATTTTATGTGGAAGTTTGAGAAAATTATAATGATGAGATGAGATGATTTTGTGTATCCAAACTAGGCCTAAATAGAAGTGTTTGATGCAAGCATAATATCTTGATATCGATAAAAAATCTAAACAACCTATCTTAGAGAGAGAGAGAGAGAGAGTAAACAATAGGGAAGAAAAGAGTTAAATAGAATGGCAAGTAAGAACTCCAAGGTAGTTGCCTGTATGGACTCCTTTTGAACTTCTCTGCAACTGATAATAACTGCCGAATGTATTTGTCCCTCCCTTCAGCCTTGGAATCCAAAATGTCAGGAAGGAAAGCAACAAAACAGATGGCAGCCGAACCACATTTCTCCTCCATGACATCCTACATGGAAAAATTACATAAAGCTAGTGCATTTCCTTGATTAGGATTCTATAAAACTAGTTTTGGTAGCTAAGTAATCTTACCATGCCAGTCAGCTCAGTCACTTCGGGAGGTGCAACATTTGTTTCCAGCTGCTCGAGAGCAAATGATTCAATTGCTAAGGCAGTTCTTGCACCCTCATAGGGGACATGACTATCTTTGTCAGCACCAAACACCAAGATAGTGGGAAACCCTTGAACATTGAACCTGCTCATCAGAGACTGGTAAAACCAACCTATCAGAACCATATGATCTAAGAAAGCCAATCGTGCATAAAATAAGACTTTACACTTTCTTAAAACTGCCCTCCAAGGGTTTGGCAATCGCAGTGCATTATGTGAAAGCGATCATTAAAAACAGAGATGAAAGAACCTGCATGTGCATAAACAGTGTGCATGCATGTAAAAGAACAGTATTTAAAGCAATAAAAACAAAGAAAAGTGGAGAAACCATGGCAGATTGCTGTAGTCACAATTATGAATGGGTACTTATAAAAATAAATGATGTAGATGTGATATTACTTCAAAAGGCATAATTATATGGAAGAGTTGACCACATGGCACAATATCTACACAACTCTTGGAAACACTTTTAACCTTTCAACCTACACTTAAAGAGTATGCGGAGGAAAAAAATGTAGGCAAGCAAATTACATCTCTGCACCTGGAGGAAAATGCTAATAATAAATGAATCAAGAAATCTAAATCGCATGGTTTCTTACTTCACTTCACTTCTAAATTTCAGGCTCACCTTTTCTGCATCGCAATCAACATGACCTAGCTTCACCTTCCCCTTTAAGTTATTAGCAGCCTTCTTCCACTCAGGAGCTAGTTTTTTACAATGTCCACACCTTTTAAAGAAGAAAATTGGACAAGAATCGTCGTCAAAACTAGAAATGTGAAAGTATTTTAGGTACTTCCAAGACTGCTACTATACATTTAATTCATGATCAAAATGTGCTAAGATGGCAACCATAGATGATAGATCCAAATTAGCTTGCAAATGTATGCCAACAAAAACCACTTACCAAGGTGCAAAGAATTCCACAATCCAAAGTTCTTTACTTTTAAGCACCAGTTCATCAAAATTGCTGGAATTCAATTCTACTGAAGAACTAGGTTCGGATTTTTCATCTGAACCACCGGTTGTTTTTCCATTTAATCGTTCTTTTAATAGTGCCTTTATCTGTCAAACCATGCAGTAAAAATATTCAGGTAATGCAAGATGAAGTTCTTAGTTCAAGCATCACATGATTGAGTGAGAAAGATGATCTGCTGAGCACTGAGTTGCATATACAGATCAATTAAAAACCGGAAACCTCCAATCATAAATTTTCTTATAAGATATAGGAACTTCAATCATAAAACTGAACAAAATGATATTATTTACCGTCAATACAACCATCCAACTTTTCTAGAACATCACCAATAGAGAGGGATTCCTACATTTTGTTAAACAGTTTTACAGGAGACACATTTATAATCAAGACATCATCCACATACATGATTGTTTTGCACAACAAATCTACGAATGAACTTTGAATGATAAGGAAGATGAAAACCAGTCAGTCATTCAAATGTCAAACTCAGGCTTCTTATCAAAATGAAGGACTTCCCATTGATTTTTTTTTTTTTATAAGTAACTTCCCATTGATAAATAGGTGCAAATGTAGGTTGAACCCATTTTGAGTACATGGTAGATTACATCACGACCTGCCTTGGGATATCACCTCTCACCTTGTAAATTGATGTTTTTGACCTCACAGGAATCATCCCCCTACTTAACACAAACTACTATCCAGAATCAGTGCATAGGCAGTCCAAATATGGTATTTAAAAGACATTGAAACCAGTAGCACATCAGAAGCAGTAAGTGTGACTATCTCATAAGCAGATTTTTTTGGTTGTTTCTAATGATAAAAAAAAAATTAAAATTCAAAAGAACAGTATATGGAGTAGTCGTTTTGAGGAAGATGATAGATTACTTATATTTTGTGACTTATTGTTTGGCTTTGTAGAAGAAAGACATCAGGCCACCATCTCTGAATTATATAAAGGACACATGTAATAAGAGATGTAACATTTCTGTGGTGATACAAACTAACCAAGGTATTCATTAAAATTTAAAGGTAGAATCAATGCAGCAGTACCATTCCAAGCATTCCATTAACTTTAGCCCCCTTTTCTGTAGCTTGGGTAATGTGCACTGTCTTATTTGGACTCAAACTAGCCATCTCATAATCTATTTCAGTCCAGTTTCCAATAAGAGTATGCAACCAGCCAAAATTTAATTCTTCTTGATTTATTAATGACAGCATCAAATTGATACAAATTTGTCCATCCAAGAGAAAGAATTTACTCCAAAGGAGAAGGAAAACTATAGAATATCTTCATCTAATTACAGTAAGCGTTAACAAATCACAACAAACCTGTTGAACTGCAAATTCTGCAATGGGTTTGACGTCTCTAGCTCCTTGGTAATCTACTGGAGGCTTTCCAGGTGCAAACACCTTTATGGTAGGAAATCCTCTAATCCCATATTCCTACAGGAAAATACACACCAAGCACCCAAACAAAGATTTTGTTTACTTTTGAGCCAGCAATCACGAGTCAGCAATAGAATGTGATAAACCATAATTATCTCAGACCAGGTACTAATATTTTACGAACACAAACCCACCTTTTCTTCTTCAAACTTTGAGGAAATGCACAAGATTATTATGAAAAATAGAAACAAAATAGTTCCCATCTTTCTACATGCATATTATGCTACTGCTTGTAAGTACAAGTAGAGAAAACTACTTTCAATTCTAGTAATTTTCAGCCAATTAAACATATGAGTTCCCAATTTGCAACTATTATTGCAAAACTATTAAACGTCTATTATTTGCTCCAATTCTGCAGTTCTTGTTGGCACACTTTATTATCAAGGAAACAATTCCAAACCTGGGCAAGGGACTGGTGTGCATCGGCATCAAGTGCTGCCACGGTGGCGATGCCTTTCAAGATAGTGGCAGCCTTCTCCCATATCGGCGTTAGCGCCTGACAATGGCCACACCATGGTGCAAAGAACTCAACCAGGACAACTCCATTCGAGTTCAGAACCTGCTATCAGCAAAGTTGATTTATCATAGTGAGTATCAGGAATGCTAGAATTCACACTGGTTTTGAAATAATAAATTATCACAAGAATAGGTAGATTAAATTAGTAGTATAAAAATTTAACAAACAATTACAATGGTACTTTACCTACAGAGAGAAGAAATGATAAATAAAACTATGTGATTATCATTACATATCAACTATGTGATTATCATTACATATCCCAACCACGTGCCTCATATGGTCATTAAAGGATAGACTATACAGTTGAGTAAGTTGGGAAATTCTAGTACATATAGGGTGATACTAGAATTTCATCAATATCTCAAACGAAGAAATTATCTATTTGTTAAAATGACTGGCTTGGGACAGAGTGTGTTTTCTTACAAGACTAGAATTTCATTAACATCGCAAACGAAGAATTTGCCTCAAAACATTTGTCAAAATGACTGTTTTGGGGACAGTGTGTTTAATTACAATATAGGTGGTTTGGAGAAAACCCAAAACGCCACTCGCAAATGCATAACACATTGTATCTCCAATTCCTTTCAGTCTCTTGATGTTTGTCTAGTAAGAGGAGTACAACTAATTGACGCGATTTTCAAATGTGAGCAAATGAATGACGCTCCAGTAAGTTTTCTAAGATACGTACAAAAGCTAATGGAAGAAGCCAATCTAGTACCGATAGAATATATGTAAACGTGTGTATATCTATAAATGAACAAATACAATTATGGGTACAGATGGCTCCTCATAGACTCCAAAATTACCAAATCATATTCTTTCTCTCAGAAATTTGCGACCAAATCATACACTGAACCAATATCCCAACAACCAACACCAAAATAATGCTAATACTCATACTAATACTAATAAGTCTAGTAGTGGCACCACGACACTGTAAAATCAGATCTAAAAGCATGAATCAAGCGAATACGAACGAAGAAATACTCCATACACATTTAAAATAAAAATCAAAGCATGCCCATTTAGCAATCAAAGTCTAATTTTCCGAGGTAATATCTCCGAGATATTATTATTATTACAGTTTTTAGCAAGAAATAGCGTCGTACGCAAAAGATCTCGTATTCGAGAAATGTAAGTATAAGAGATCACTCTGCACTAGAAAAGGTAGAAAGATATTACCTTGGACTTGAAGTTGGAGGGGTTGACCTGAACCACTGGTGAGGACGGTCCATAGAGTGCGTGACAGAGATTGAATCTGAATGCGCAAAAGCATAAGAAGACGAAGCAGATTGATAGGGATTTGAGCGACGTTCTCTTTGTTTTCATTCTCTCTCTCTCTCTCTCTCTCTCTCTCAATTGATTTCGGAGCGGAAGAAAATCACCCATCTGTGTCCCTCTGGTTTGTCTTCCCGTTGGAGGCGAGCGCAGAGAGCTACGTGTATTCTCCAATCAAAGACTTACACGTCACTTCCTCGTAAAATAGTTTACAAGGCCAGCAAAGGTGACGTGGAGTCTTCGTGCTTCCTAGCTTTAATTCAGACACGTGTGAAAAGATGATCACATTGGCTAAAGTACTTTTCTCGGAGCTCAAACATAAGATAGGACGCCACGTGTTAGTTTGGAATTTTCAATGAGTAAGGAGTTTCTCATTGCATTGGTTACTCAGATAATTATAAAAAGAAATAGAAATACTTTTGGGTCCCGAATTTAGATTAGGGTGGGTTTGGGAGTTAAAACAAAACACAAAATTTTTATCTCATCTCATCTCATCATTACATATTTTTTAAATTCTCATACAAAATATAATAAATAATTCAACTTTTTCTAATCCCAATATACATTTTTCAAATCCCAAAACAATAATAATATTAAAACTTAATATTTTAAACTTCAAAACAAAACATAAAATTCTCATCTCACCCTCCAAACCTACCATTGTCTCAAATGATATTATTTTTCAGTGATTAAGAAAATATTTTTTAATAATATTATAAATTTTTTATTTTTTTAAAAAATGTTTATAATTAAAAAAATATATGAAAAAAAATAAAAAAAAATAGAAAAGTAAAATATACCATTTGGGATATATTTTTCAGGATAAAACTTTGGGCGCCGTAGCATTACTAAAAAAGAAAATGCTACTCTCACAGAAAGTGGGTATCAAAAAACACTACCGAGCATTTATATTGAGTTTCTCATAAAATTTTCTATAATTTAGTTAAAAAGTATATTTTCTAAGATTTCGCTTAAAATTTTATTCATCTTTCAAAAACCTTCTACTTCACATTACTTATCCATTCTCTATTATATTAAAATAATATTTCTCTATTATTTCTTTATTACTTTTTACTCTCACTTTCATTTATAAATTTAACTACTCAATATTTTTTCTTATGTTTTGAACTATTACTTTAGTGAATATTTTAAATAAAAATTTAAATTATTTTTAATATTTTTAAAATAATTTTTTTTTTATATTTTTGTAGTTATTTAAATTATTTTTAAAACTATTATTTAAAACTATAACAAATATGAGTATGAGAGAAAGTATAGATGATTGGAAGAAGAATTAATTTAATTGAAATGAATAAAATATTAATAAAAGTGATTTAGGGAATGAATAATGGCTCTCATTCAATTCCTAAATCTTTTTCCAAAAATAGGGATCCGAATGGAGGGAGATTTTAAGAGCATTTCCTAAATTTTTCCTCAAATTATAAGGAAAAATGAGATATGGGAAATCCAATACGAATGCTCTAAGGTGGCTACTGCCACTTGGCTAGTAAAAAAAACAAAAAATGAAATCGAACATCTGCCTTGGCTCCCTCTCGCCCCCTCTCATTTGAAACATCTCCCTAAGCCGAACCCTCACCCCTTTCAAATGAAACATCTCCCTAAATGAACATCGCCCCTGAACTCCCGTTGTTGCTCGCCTCCATCCCTTCCCTCCCTCTAATTTTAAACCCTAAAACCAAACCATCTCTAGAGTGATTTGAAAACCCTTTCTCCAAATATAGAAAGCCCTAAAGTCTCCTTCTCGAAGCCACTCGTGTCCCTCCCATTTAAAACCTTAAAATTAAAACCCAGTACTTCTGAAGCAATCTCATCTCTCCACTTCCATTTTTGGCAAAAATTGAGCGGCAGAGCTCTCTTTCTGGCGTGGCTTGGGTTCCCTGTCGACATTTTACAATAACAGACTCTCTATGTAACTCTGTATGCTCCTTTCTCTAGTTTTTCACTTTTCTATTTTATATTTTATTGCGTGATTAGTCTAAAGTGACATGGATTTCTGTTTAGTCCCTCAATTTTTTTGCCATTATTGACGGGTTATAAATTGTAATTCCTTTTTGTTGGGTGAATCTGAAAATATGTTCTCTATTTTCCAGCCTGGGTTATAATTTTTTTACGAAAAGTAAATTGTTTTCTAGGTTATAAATTTTATGAGTAATCCATGGTTTTTATGGGTGAATCTGTTCTTGTTTTAAAAAGAAAATCTTTTTAGAAAAATGTTTTTGCACCACTTCTGCACCCGGATGAATCTGTTGGGAATAATTTATGTGCTGCCAAGTTTTCTTACTCTCCATAACCATAATCCATATACTAAGGGGATGTCTGGAGAATGAGATAAGATGAGAAATTAGTGAATATTAGTGAAATTATTTAAGGTAAAATGTTTTATTAGGTTTTGGGAAATTAGAGAGAAATAGTTGAATATATATATTAGAAAGTTGAAATATTGTTATAATATAAGTTTTTAATATAATTTTTGTTTTGAGATTTGAAAAAATAGTATTATTTTTTGTGTTTTGGTTATAAGTTTGGGATAGTTGTAATGATTAGGTAATGATTAGATGAAAAAAATTAAAAATTAAAAATTAAAAAGTGTGTGTTTGAATGATATTTAGGAAGAAAATTATGAGAAATTATGAGAGAAGATTAGATAAGATGAAATCCCTTTCCGAAACAACTCATAAATGAAGATTAAATTAAACATTACCTTGTTCAAAAACCAAAAAGCATCCGAATTTGTTTACAATTTGATGTGCCACTACATATCATGCCATTAGCCATAATTTATTTGGCTATGTTTTAGGTTCAAGTCTGGTTTATTTCTATTTAATATAGGACATAACATCATAATTTACCAGGCATTTGTTAGAACCTAGGGCCAAAGTCATTTCTCACACACTTGTTCAAGAGTCAGAAATATAATTTGGTAATTTGAGAGATTAGTAGCTAAAATACAATTCAGTCTGTTTGTACACTATATAGAGTTCACATTAGGCGTGCTTGTCTCGGTTTCTCTATATCACATTAAATTTTGTCTTTCCCAAATCATAATAAATGAAAAAATGGTTGGCTCATAATCAAGGGATTAGAATTTTAGTAAAAATCTTTAGATTATACTTTGTATTAAAGATAAAAATCATGCTCACTGTTTTTGTACAAACTTGAAGCAAAAAAAATAGACAAAACTACCCAATGCTCGAGTCACGTAATAGCACTAGCAATATCTCACACTCAGAAAATCTCATCAAAATGAGTACCTATCAAGTTATTTTGGTATATAAGCATGTCAAAGAACTGCTCATACGGGGGATAATGAGGGGCGTTAATTTTTCGGTTGCCAAACTTATGAGGCATGTCGTTTGTTGGTGGTCTTGTTTGCTAATATGTGTTGGCAATCTTGTTTGCTAATATGTACCAGTTGATTTTGCAGGTTAGGCATTATTGCATATTTTTCTGTTGGTATGACCCGAAAATACCAGTATATGGCCAAAAGATAATCAACCGATTAAAAATCAAACTTCAAAAGATACAAGCATCAATGTCATGCTCCACATCAATCTCATAGTAAAAATTCAGATTTTGTTTTTTGCATTTATTGGAAGTAGTTACATAGAGTTTCAGCACCTCCAACCTTGAGGCGAAGTTGTTGTGCTTTCTCGATATAATTTTGACAATCCTCCCTGAATGACATATTCTCATAACCCCCCGCCTCAACAACTAGAGACTTGAAATGTTTTGACATTCGTATCCCTACCTTGTCATTTATTCCAAGCCTCTTAGCCACACCAGAATCAACCTTCTTAAAGCATCTAAAATGTCTTGCCATAAACGTGTGTGTGCTCCAAGAGTTTACTCTAGAGAGGGTATATATGCCTTCATCACTCATCGTTGCATTAATCTTAGCCATACACCCTATCTTCTCTATTTGTCTTGGTTTGAGAACATTGATAGCTTTACTCTTTAATGTGCCTTGTTGTGCACATATCAAGGTAAACCATTTGACATTCCCATTTTCTCTCTGTTTAGAATTCCTTTTACACACCTCAAACCCCTTTTGCTTACCATACTTAATATAGTAAGACCAGACTTCTTCTACAGATAAAAATATCATTTCGACCTTAGGTTTTTCAATGGTTTTATCACATTCTTGCTCATTAGCAACTCATATCTCATCATACTCATTATCTGAGAGATCCATGTCTGAATTTATTGTAAGTCCAGCCTTTGAATTATCTAAGAAGATCCAACCAGATTCTTTAACCATGACATCCACTTGATATCACCAATTGGATTGGTAGGCATGTGAAATTAATTTTTAAATAAATAAAAATAAAATCTAATATAAATCCGGTCACAAAAGATGCATGTGAAAGTCTCTATTTGTAGTTTTTGCTCAATGATCATTATTAGTTGAATTTGAAAGAGACAAACGTGTAGTACTATAAACAATGATGTTTTCCCTGAAGAAATTTAACAAAATTTTGTGAAACCCAACAATCAGTACATCAACGCCCACAGCCTCAACACCACAAAAAGAAAATTAGAAGAAGACTCCACACCAATTGGCCATATCAAGAAAGGCTCCTAAACATGACTGAGGCTAGGAGAGAGATTGTAGTTGCTCTTAAATTTCACATGGCAGCAATGAAACAGGCCAATAAACAACAACAACAACACAATCAAATCAATTGCAGTTCCAAATGATTTTCCCATAACTTTCAAACAACAATAAAATTATATGTTCTACAACAAATACAACATGAACATTGTACGACTGATAAAAAAACTGCATTCATTTAAAAACCAAAAGTACTAGAACTATGAACTAGTAACCCATTCAAGTTTAGAATTTGTTTTACTTTTTGAGAAGTTGAGGCCATAATAATGTTTTCCCCCATCCAAGTCTAGAAAACCGAGATCTACAAATAGTTAAATTCAATCCCAATCAGTATGAACCCTAATAGATTGACAAGAAGAAAAAAAATAAAAAGCCCTAACATTTGCCTTGAACTTCCCAAGCAAATGAACCACTTGAGCTACTCACTACAACTACAAACAAAAGAAGGTGAACATTCCTAAGCAGAAAATGTAAATAGAAAATAGAGGAAATTAAAATCTATCACTCGAACTCATAGGGGGAGCACATGAGGCGGGAGGGGAGCTGAAAATGGAGCTTTCATGCATGGTCTGAAGGATGGTGCATGTCGTGACTAATTATTCCATGAGCAATGGATGGAGGGAGGGGGAGGAATGAGGGAGGCCCTTAGGGTTAGAATTAGACGAAGGAGGGGGAGGAAAGGGGTATCGGGAGTCTTTTTTTTTTTTTAATTACTAGGCATGTGGCATGCAACGTCAGTTGGTAGAAATCTTCGGTAGCTTTTGTCGGTGACTATAGCACCACCCATTGTAAAGTGATATAAAATTAAATATAATTTTATTATATACCATTATCACATAGAGAAATTACGTATTATGGTTATATCCTTACTCTTTGAATGTAGATACCATTGTAGGAACTAGGAAGCATTATAGAACATGTCAAGCCTTTAAAAAAGATTATAAAAAATTTAGTTTCAAACTAAGATGATATGATTTAATATATCATACTAAAACTACTTTTTATTTTAAAATCTTATATATTAGATCCAATCATATCAGTTTATAATTTTTTTTTTTTCAGATTGAGATTCCCTACAATTTTTTTACTCAAACATCTTCTACAATTTATAGAGAAATAGACACAGATTGTAGACCCCACAACATTAAATGTTGACTCTAGACATGTGTAATGTGGATCCCAACATTAAATACTGTGAGATCCATATTTTATGTATATCATTCCAAATTTCAAAATGTATTTGGATCAAACAAATCTTAATCCTCTTTTATAAAGCCAACTATCTCTCCTCTAATACCTCATCTTCTTGTTTCACTTTTCACCTATTTTTACTTATGTTTTCTTTAAGATTTTAAGGGCAAGAGTCTAGTTGTTTTGGTCTGTCCCACAACCACACAAAAGTCAGTAATGGAAATGCTAACTCTCAAGCAACCTCCACCATTGCTCACGTCCGATTCTCCTTGATGGGTGGTCGCCGCGTACCATCATTAGAGTGCATGACAAGCACACGCTTCTTATATATCGTTAATCTTCACCAACTTTTGAAGCCAACCTCTATTTGAGAGTCATGTTTCCTGTTTTTCCTTTTTATTTAATTTTCATTGAATGTAAAGTTTCATAAGCCACAATAACATTGTTTGTGACAAGTCTACCATAAATGAACGTACACTGGTTGTTGGAGATAATGGCCAGGAGCACCTTCTTTAGTCTGTTTGCTAATACTTTTGACATAATCTTATATAACACATTACAGAGGCTAATGAGTCTAAACTCGCTCACAACAATGGGATTTTTTAGTTTGGAAATTAAAGTGATGTAAGTAAAGTTTATAGAGTGATCCATACCCTCTCCTTTTAAGAAACTTAGAGTCACATTGCATACACCATCTCCTACTGTATTCCAATAAGATTGGAAAAAGCATACTTCATAACCATCTGGGCTTGGGGACTTTAAAAAAACCATTTTATGAAGTGCTTTTTATACTTCAGCTATCATGAATTCCTTTTAGAGGTTTGTATTCATCTCCTTTATCACTCGAGGATCCATTGGTTTCAAGCATTCTTATAGCTCTTCTTTTGATGGATTTGAAGATCCGAATATGTCTTTAAAGTATTGCATAAAAGCCCATTCAATCTTGGTTTTCTCATTCAGTAATCTATCTTGGCTATCAGTGATTTGTTTTATCATATTCTTCTTCTTCTCTAGTTTGCAAAAGCAAGTAAGTATTCTGTATTCTTGTCACCTAGTTGGTACCAATTTTTGTTTGCTTTCTGTCTCTATTTAATGTCTTCTTGTTCTAGTAAAGTACCCAACTCTACTTGTAATCTTTTGGTTGTTTCAGCATTGTGGAGCCCTTTTTCATCTTGTATATTTTAAAGGCTTTTTGTTTTGAGCACTATATCCTTTTCACTCTCCCGAAACTTCTGAGAACTCCATCGAGCCAAAGCCCCACTTCAAGACTTAAATTATCTTGTAACCTCTTCAATGGATTTGAGTTTATTACATCTTTTGACATTATGTTTTTATTATCATCTCACACCCTTCATCTATTGCCCAACTAGCTTCATATTTGAATAAATTTCTCCTTTTTATCTTTGTCTTTGGTTGTCCTCGTTAAAAGATAGTAGGATAGGTTTTGGATTTAAACTTCATGCTGCAAATACTTCAACACTAGCTTTTTTTTTATAAGTTTATGACCACTCAGGAACTGTTATTGCCTTGTCTAGCCTTTATTTTGTGAATAAATTATCTTCATGCTTATTACTCCATGTGACTTTGTCCCCTCTCATTCCTAGGTCATATAGGTTATTGTCTTCCAGGGCTTGTCTAAAATTGTCTATTTGGCTTTCAAGCCTTTGTCTGCCCCTTTTCTTCTCAGTTTGTGATAGAATTTCATTGAAATCCCTTACTACACAATAAGTTTGATGTTTAGGAGGTTTTAGTGGCGGCATAAGAGCCCATGATTCTTTTCTCTTGCTGGTTTCAGGGTGTCCATAAAAGCCCATAAGAAGCCACTTAGTTCTTTTATCATCATCAGTTATCAAAGCATTGAGATGTCTTTGTGATAAACTTATTATTATTTCTACTTCAATTTTCAGTTTCTATAATAGTTTCAATCTCCCTTTTTGCCTATCGATTCTACCACAAAACACCACTCGAATCCCAGCGTTTTCTTTAAGCTTTAAATTTTACTAGATTTTAGCTTTGTTGTAAAGAGAAAAGCTAAATTGGGTAGCTTATCCCTCATTAGAGGGCAAAAATCTTGAACGGTCCGAGATTTCCCAAGCTCCCAGAAGTTACAGCTTAACGTAATCACGGTGATTGACGAGGCTGACTTTTAGCCTTCGCCATTGACTTATCGATTGTATCTATTTACTTCATATTGTCCATTATTCCCTTTTTAAAAGTAACTTCCTGAATACACTCATATTCTTTATCAATCATGTTACATTTTTTGAATCAAAACTAAGCATTGGAACATCATTATTACATTTTCCTCTAGCTCTCCTCTTCTATCTTCCCTTTGTTGGAGTCTTATTACTACCTTTGCTGTTAGAAGCTTTTCTATTGCTAAGATTAACTTAACTTTCTTCCTTACTAGGTTTATGTAAAGATTTTGGTCGTCCAATGATTGAATCTATGGGCCCATTTTCGTCTTTATCAAACATTTTGTTTCTATTTTCTTGGCCCATCACCTCACTTATAAGTTTTGCTTGTTGCCCTTCTCCACTTGATAGGTTTTTATTCTCTCTCTTTGCTTTGAGATTTTGTCCTCTGCTCAGCTCCTATCATCTACTCGGTAATTCCATTCGTAATAATATTTACAATTCCTTTTTTGCCTATTACCATAATTAACTCCTCTACATAGGTTTCTTCCTTTTCATTTTTCAACCTCCGAATCACCTTAATTCTCAGCTCGTCGCCTCGCCGTTCACCGACGGAGCAATTTTGTTGTTGGAAGAACCTCTTTCATGTTGCCTCAATTGAAGATCCTGATCAGGTCCACCTATAATTTATTTCTTAGATTCCTTTGGCCTTTCTATGTTCTTCTTCCATAAATTGAAATTTGCACGAAGCCAAGATCCAAATTGGTTTCGAGACTCACTACTTTATGTCCTTTGATTTCTGATACTAATACATCCTTGCTTCCCATGCACTATTGTACCACATTTAATACACATTTTTGGTAATTTTTTTTATATTTTGAAGGCACCCAAATCCTTTGTACTTGCAAGATAATAGTTCTACCTCTAGTGATAGTTTTCCTCATATTAATCTCAGTTTTTACTCACAAGTAACTCCCTTAACCGACCCTATCCTCATGGGCATCCACTTTTATCTCTTTGCCAATTGTCTCCTTAATTAGTTTCCTAATTTCTAGATTCATACATGTCAACGTAAGGTTATTTAGTTGAATCCAAAAATCCTCATAGTCGAAATTCATCAAATGTAGTTTAGTAACACCATCAAATGGTTTTAGGATAAACAAATTGTTGTTAAATAGCCATGGCTTCCCTTCCAAAACTCTTTGTTTATAATTTTGGTTTATAAATGTAATAATGAACAGGTCAAGCCAGATTTCTTGGAATGAGAAATATTTACCCACTTTTCAAACTTTTGCCATTGTTGATCAGATGATCTCATTGCCAATAGATTGATACAAACATAGTTTACCTACTAGACTTCGTTCTCCCTTTCTCGTTGCCTCCGCCAACTTTCCCACATTAAGTTCAATCGACAAATTCTCTTCATCTATTAGCTGTAGCTGATCCTAAATTTTTGTTAATTCCTTCACCTCTCTCCTCCTCGATCATAGAAGTGACCAAGGGATTCTTCCACTCTTACTTCACCAGCGTAAGACGTGACTAGGGCTCCACCTCTTCCTTCTCTTTACGAGATGGTAGAGAAGAGAGTTTTTGACAAACCAGTAAGTTAAATTACAAAACTCTTAACAGAAATGATAACCAAGACAACCTCTATTAGTTGGTCATTAGTTTGCCTATTGTGTATATTTCTCTGTTTTTCTTCTCCTTCAACTTTATTTCAAGATCGTTGAATCCTGGATCTAGACCCATCCCCAATCGCCACCATACACGTGCCACCCCATCCATGTTTTCCCCCACCTCAATTCCTGTTTATTCAATCAACCCATCTCCCACTTTTTGGTTGATGTAAGAGCCACATCATGAGGTAGTGCTAGCATGCATGGCACTCACACACCGCCACTCCACTTCTCCCACACTACCATACCCTCCCCCTCCACCTTCAACCTTAGAGTAGATTTGAAATTCTCGCTCAAATTTTCTTTTTTGCTTTAAAGTTTTTGGTGTTATTTTTATAGGTATTTGGTACTAGATCTCTTTTGTCAGGATGTAGATTTTGGCCACCTACTTACCTTTATATGTTAAAGAACATTGGATAGGAGTTATTCAATTATCACCTTATGAACACAATCAATACAACAAACGTTGATCCCTATAGTAGGGTGCTCTTGTAATGGATGTTCTAAAGTGATCCAACCAATGGAATATTACTCCAACAACTACCTTTAGCCAACTATAGCACTGGATTGATTATTATTTGGTACAATTTTTCATATGGCATTTATTCAATGCATGATATCTTTTTATTTTTATTTTTATGGGATGCTAATTATTAAGAAATCTCACTCCCTCTTGATGTATTTCTCTTTCTTTTTTTTCTTTTTTTTTTCTAATCTAACATATTATCTATATATATATATATATATATATATAAGTTATAGGATACAAGAGATAACAGGGTGAGAGACCCCAACATTCATCCCAAACCAGCTAGAACAACACAGAAAAAAAAAAATAGGGATCTAGGGCCAATGACTGGACCCCCACCCATTTACCATGAGGGGAAGCTGCCTTAGTCGGTTTTGATACAGTTTGATAAAGGAACAATAATACTACGACTGGAAGCCGCATTGAATGGATCTGTGCTACATGTCACTAGTCTGGACTGATTGAAAGAAACTTTCACTACATTTTTCCCACGATCCTTAGTTAGGATGAGCAATAATATAGAAAGATAGCAAGCGGATAAAGCGTCGAATCATTGGCGGGCGACCACCAGGAACTGTGGTGGCACGTGAGGATTTGAGGGTTAAGTCATTGGCCTCGCGTGTTGGCGACAGACTCGCCCTGGTATGGTGGTACGTGAGATTCATGCACGGTTTGGGCCTCGCACGAGACGCATGCGCTACTCTTTTCGATGATTTTCTTCTGCCATTTGAAGGATTGACGGCTGGCGAGTCTTGTGATGCGGCTCGTGGCAGTCATGGGTGGCCCAAAAGTAGTAGATCAACACTTCTTTGTGCTACGCTCGAAAAACTAAGGAAACATTAAAAAAAAAAAAAAAAAAAAAAAAAAAAAAAAAAACATGGTAGAACAGTGTCTAGACTATACAGAAGGAATGAGGCTCCTACAACCCTCTGGACGGATTAGGTAAGATTTTTGGACCTCCTATATAAAGAGCTTTTTTGCATATAAAATGAAAGCTATCCTCATCCTCGATGTATTTTCCTTCTATTTAGTAATTTAACGAATTTGCACATTAAAAAAGAAAAAAAAAATCTGCAATAATTATAGCAGAATTCCATTCTCTAAAAGAAATGGTTTCAGACTTCTCCAGCCTAAACTAACAATCAATGGAACAAAGATGTTTGTGCCTTGTTGATGGAATCAATACATTTAAAACACTTCCCTTATAAAGTGGTTTTTAATCTTCCTTTGCAAGAAAGAAAAGAATAAATTCTTTAGTTTTTTTAATAGGTGGCTACATTACTTTCGGGAAATGGAAGTTATCCAAAACTTTATGCTTCAGAAGTTACTGCTTTTCCCATCATTATATCAAAGGAGATAAATATACATGCATGGATATAATATGTATATGTATATGTATATATATATATATATACTCTATTATAATAAGTCACTATCTAATTATGAATAATAATTTTTATTATTTTTTTGTTAATTTTTTTTTTCTGTAAAGTCTTGTTTTATCAAAAAGTCTTTAAAATTCTTGATCATTTGACGTATAGTTCTTTTATAGAATCTAATGAAAGATCATGTTTTGTCAAAAGGTCCTTAAGACCCTTGACTGTTAGACGTATAGCTCCCTTATAGAATTTAATGAATGATCATATTTTATCAAAAAATCTTTAATAATCTTGCAATTTGATACTTTATTAAAATTTAGATTTTTTTTTTTTAAATTTTGATTTTTTGTCATTTTGTCATTTTTTAATTTCATATTTTCTTTTTTCAGACAAATTATAAACTATTGATTGATTTATTTATTTAAATCATTTGTCAACTGTCAAGTATCCTCCGAGACTAACGGGGCCGTTCCCTAGCAAACCGGTGCGTAACGTTTCCAAGCAAAGGCTGCGAAAGGCTCTAAAAGCTAGAAAGAAAAAGACAAAAGCAAACTATGAGGTTGCATTCTCATTAATTCATTTCTGAAACAAGAAAACGGAATTACAAAACTTCACGAAATAAGCAAGCCAGCAGCTGCGGCCTCCACATGAAAACCCATGCCAGCGTCCAGACATTCCATGTGATGCCAAACATGATTTCTTAGCGGCTGTTGATCATAAATGGAGATGAGCCTCATCATCAAATATATTACAAAGTTGAAGATCAAATTGCTAAGGCTTTCTAGTAGGCGGAATGATCAAGAAAAGTCAGCTTCGCCATCTCGTGCTATTCACTGCGAGGAGCTCTTCTTGCCACCAGAAGGCCTGAAAAATGACCATTTCTCGACGACGTCTGACAACGACATGGATCCCTTCATCCTTGCTCATATTGCAGCCCAGAATCACTTCAGACTCAGGCCAAACATCTACCTTTGAAAGAGAGAGAGAGAGAGACCAGTACTATACGTTGCTGGTTATCTCCTGAAACAATATTTGGCAGAGAACTAGGTTTTTTACTGGTACTACTACTAGCTCGTTCAACTTGCTATATATTGATTCTGCGCGTTTGTTAACATGATCTGTCATCATGCGTAGGATTTTTCAAAACCCAAAGCCAGCTTTGAAGTCTTTATTCATCTTGGCTAATTAATTGACGAAAATATGTTATAGAAACCCATATATATCCATCAGCATCGATTCTCATCAACGTTGTCTTTTCGATCGTTTCCTGCCTGCATGTTCTTTATATATAATACATGGAGGAACATATATATATATATATATATAATATTTATGAAAACCCAGAGCTAGCTGTATCCACAACTCGTCATTGTGATGCCGAATTTGGCAAAGGGGTACTGCAATATATCATGATCTACAATAATATATATATGTTTATTTTGCAGCTATTGATGCGGTAGATCGATGCATATATATGATATTCGAAGAGTTTTTTCTCTTTTATTTTTTGGTAATTCTCTCCCTCTGATCTTAGACCACATATCATCAAATAGTGGCATCTGAAGCATGTTCAACCTTCCCCAAAAAAAAAAAATGTTGCATGTAAGAAGTGAAAACCTTTTTACTTTTCTTTTTTCTTTTTTTCTAGCTAGCTAGGGCATCCCAATGCTAATGATCATGGGGCTACGCATATAAAGTCAATGATCAACTATTCGAGTTTACTACTAATTATAAGATCATCGATGGCCATGATGTGTAAATTAATGCAATATTATTACTTGATATATATATATATATATATATTATTTTAACTAGTTGCTGCTTAAATATTTGAGTAGCATTACCTTTCTTTGCAAGTACGAGTGACCGCATAAGTAGAGCTGGGCGGCGGGTCTAAAAAATCCGAGCCGGCCATATGACCAACGTACAGGAGTAACATGCGAATGCTTATTAAACATACTTATCTTAAAATTTTAAATTAATAAGAAGATATTTTGTAAAATTACTACTTATTTCAAATTTTAAGCTAATGAGAAGGGGAAGAATATTTAATAATTTATATTTATCTTAACACTCTCAGCTCTCACATTTGAACTAAACTTCTCGTTTATAAGTGAAACCAATACATGGATTCTTTAATTAATAGAATGAAATATAGAGTCATGGTTCGAGTTTATGACTTCTGTTCCGATATCATGTAAAATCATCAATTGTCTCAAAAATTTAAGATGGTGGGAAGATATAGAATCATTTATATTTATTTTAACAAAAAGTACATTTAATTATTTAAATTATATGCTGCTAACAGGCTAGGCCGTGTGCTTGAGCTACACTTCTTTTCACTACGAACATCATGTGCAACTATTGCCAATAACAGTATGAATCAAATTACACATTTATTCCTCTTTTTTTTTTATTTGGGGGGGGTCTCCATATCCTCACTGAAGCCTAAAGAAAGCCATGAGAGGGTCATACACAACTTGCTTTGCATTCTCTCCCATAACAAAGTCTGCATGAGCATAATCATCTCTGTACTGAACTACAAGCTTATCTCCTTCGTGATCCTTGAGGCTGTCCAGCAAGATCTTCACATCTTTGACATCAGAAATGGCATCGGCCCCACCATAGCTGAGGAAGAGAGGAAAGTCATTTGGAATGCTTGTCATGTCGTACACTGGAGGAGTGGGCTGTCCATAGTGTTTCCTGTTCTCATCCTCTTTCTTGTAATCATACATTGCTAAACTTCCTTCTCTAATCACTGCCCGAAAATCAGACTCGATTAAGAATCCACATTCTTTAGTATTGAAAGCATTCCCTATTATATAAGCATATCTTGATATACTGAGCACTTACTCTGAGCCAGATGGATCATGTTTTTTGTAGCCGTTGGCTGGGGCTCGTGTTCTAGAAAAACATCTACTATGGAAGAGTTCAAGCAGCAGTTCGGGCCTACACATAATAACAACATATTTCAAGTGGAACCGGAACGTTTCCGGGCATTAGGTGCTGATTAATAAACTAAAGAGGAGTATGTTACCAGTGAAAGAGGTTAACAAGTTGGTGCAGTCAACACCTGGCTTGCTGCAGAAATCCTTGAGAAGTTTGATTACAGCCTCCCTGTTCGATTAGGGAAAGAAATTATAAGCTGGCATTGGGTCCTTTTTTCATCAAAATTCGAACAATATTGCGAGATATCTTTCTAATTTATTACACAAGTTCCTTAGGAATGTTAGACAAATCCATGCCATACGGAAAAATAATAGATATCTCTGAAATAAAAATGCAACCACCATAACATAAGTAAAGTTCATGTGCTTGTTGCATCAGTGGTAAAGAATTTGTAACGATAAATATATTTTCCCTTTCGTAAAAAAGAAAAAAAAAAACAGAGATATTTACCCTCTTGGATTAAATTCATGAACACCCAACCGGTATAAAGTCTGAAATAAGAAAACAAAAAGATTGTCAAAAAAGTTCAATTCAATTGGCTGGTCAAGACAACATAGCATTGGCATTAACCTCTGCAATGAAGTTTTCAGCAGCATATCTTGCAAGTGGTGAGGTAATCTGACCCACGAAAGCAATTGGGCTAAGTAAGGCAGCTGATCTCAACATGTTCAACGTCTGGTCTTTTGAAAAGGCAGCCAGAGCAATCAAAGTTCCCTGCAAAATATAATCTCAGACTTGCTTTTCCAGTGGGTTAAGAAATCCCAGAAAAAAAAAATGTAGCAGCAGAATGCATGAAACTCACAAGTGAATGCCCAATATAGTGCAGTTTCTGTCCTGATTGATCATGCACATACTGTATTGTAGCTGGAAGATCATAAGCTACTAATTCATCCCATGTCCAATCCCAATAACGCTGAATATAAGATGATCAAAATCATTTATAGAGAATATGAAATGCTATGGCTATAAAATTAGCCTCTACTAGAGAGAGAGAGAGAGAGAGAACCGGATCATTGGGACTAAGTGAAATATGCCCACGGCTATATTTGGTTCCACGGGTGCTAGCAAGCCACACGTCGAACCCATTATCGGCCAAAAGGAAAGCCAAAGATTGCTCTGGAGGTAACAGTAGCCATGTTATCGCATCCTGCCACAGTACCATAACTGTGTTATATAAAGAGAGAACATATTCTATAGATTAGCAATCTTGTGAGAAAACTGAACATTCAAGGAACAACTACCAACCATCACGAGGCCGTGCTGTAATAAAACTGGCAGCCTGTTTCCTGGAGTCTTTCCGGACTTCCCCTCTGGAATTCTCTGCATACTGAGAATATAGCCATCTTGTGTTGCCACCTGAAACCAATGAAAACCCCCCCATTACACCATATCAATAAAACTCAATACTGGGTCGACTGAAAACTAATGAATGCTGGCATTCTACCGAATGTTCTTCACAAACATAGCCTCTTGTCTCCACCATCGATTTGCATACACCATCACTGGGCACTGGTGCTGCTGCAGACATGCCATCCTGACCTTTGACTGATAGTAACTTTGTTCTAGTTCTATCACCAACTGCTGACCCACAAAACAGAATCACTAATATTATTGAAATCAGAGTGCTGCCCATCTTCATATGCTTTGATTCCTGGTGCAACCACATTCAAAGTCCTGGCATTTTTTATAGGTGCAGAGAACCAGATAAAATCAAAACTTCGTATTCACATGAAAAGCTCTAATGCCTCCTCCTTTGTCAAAAGATTACACTGGTGGTTTAAACAAGGCACCTCTGTGAGGCATCTCCTATTCCTATTATCAAACAATTAAAACAATCCATTTATCATTTTGAGAGTGTAAGACAAGACTAATATATTCAAGTCTTCATCCTTTGGTCATCTCTATTCACACCAAAAGAAAAGTACTCATGAGAAAGAACGAAGAACAAACCTTGTTAGCATATCTCAAGTACTGATGAGCACCTGAACATCCAAGACAGAAGGCAATAAATAGGAGGACAAAAAGAAACTGATAAATGATATTTTCTTGTAATAAAACTCGAATAAAAAAAAATCCATTTATAAAGTTATAAAAACAAGTTCATGTGATCTAATTTAAGTAGCTTTTTATGTCAACTACTTAAATGGAAAGTCATTTAAAATACGTCATATTAACTGGTGTGACGAGGGTGAAAAAATTCTATAAATCACATTAAACCATGTCAATGTATAAACTTTTATTTTATTATTTTCTTTAACATTAGCGAAACAAGATAATTCATACTTTTTTTTTTCCCTCTCTCCAAACGGATCTTAATCCTGAGTTGGTTGCATTCAATTAAGTCAGGAATCTAGTCTAGGTTACTGCTAACAAGATGGGGGCTAGCATTAATTATAAAGTCTAATATTAAAAGCATTTTTAGTTGTTTGGTAGGGGGGGGGGGGGGCGCAATTATTTAATAGCAAAGCCGTCATATAATTAATAGTAGCCTATACAAAAAACGTGGTAAGAATATTCTAAAACCAACATTTAAAAATACACGAGACTTACATGTTTTAAGACTATTGACTCGTTTGGATAGTGAGATGAGATGGTTTTAAATGAGTTGAATAAACTATTACTAAAATATTATTTTTTAATATTATTATTATTTTGAGATTTAAAAAAATTATAATGATGTGATGAAATGAGATAAGATTAGGTGAGATGAGATAATTCAGGTATCAAAACGAACCTTATATGTATCATTTCCCAAATTTTATATACGCCATAGAAATCATCACCAGCAATAAGCTCTTTTATGCAATATAATGTTTTTGGAAACATTCTTTCTATTGACCAAGAGAAAACGACATTTGGGACTGAAAAAAAACAACCGAATCGAGCAGTTGAATCGACTGTTTTTTAACAGTTTGGTTGGATGATCAGTTTTGGTTTGAATTTACCCTATTTTCAATTTTTCGGTTTGATTCCGGTTTTTTTCATTATCCATACCAAACCGAACCGAAAGTAGATACTAATTTGTTTATCATTAAATATGTAGCACATAACCTAATTATTTATAATTGTATAATCTTACTTAGTTATTTAAGTAAATAAAATTACGAATTTGGGCTACAAGAAACTTGAATTTAGATAATAGGATTTGCTTACTTGGGCTTTGAATTGGAAAAACATTTTTGCTTCTTTTTTTATTTTACTATATAAGATGTAACATATTGATCATCATTAGATAATCCTTTATTGAATGATTCTTTATCATCCAATAATGATAAATATGCCACATCTTACATAATGAAATAAAAATAGAATAAGAATATAATGTTATAGCATTACTCTTTATATTTATATTGGAAAAGCATATAGCATATGTATCAAATCTTTCCTTCGTTCTTGCTGAGTTAGCAATATGTGACAAAACCAATAGATGAATGTTTTAGTTACAAAAAGATTTTATAAAAGTAAATTTACAAACTGACGTTGCTTAATATGGTTCGTTACATTGTAAAGTTACTTTTATTATAATGTAAATCTATCATATCATATAAAACTACCTCAATTTTTGGATTTATTTTCTGGGATTTCTTTGTAGATGTTCAAGTGACCAGATGGCAGGCCATTTTTTCAATCCGCAAGTCTAGAGAGTAAGTTCTGAGAAACCATCAATACTCTTTTAAGCTCTAAACTCGTTGAAAATCTCAACAAAACAAAACAAATAAACAAAATTCTTCCTACCTTACATGCCTACAAAACAAAATGATTAAAATCTCGGCATCCCATGCAACAAAACCAAGGCCTTCAAACTTTTTCTGGGTAAAAAAGAATGCAAAAGGATGAGAGATTTGCCCAGGATTTATATCATGAAAGAATGATGTGGTTTTGGATCAAAGACAACCGAAACCATAAGACCATAAGCCAAATGGGAAAGAGATCTCAATACAAGTGCTTTTTGTGCTCTCCACAGGAAATAAGCAAAAAAGTGAGTGCAGGTACACACAATAATCAATATGGATATGCTTAGGAGAATCCAATGAATGTGTCAAATACAGAGCCAAAATCCAGAATCAAATGATAAATACACAAATTTAAAGCAAACAATGAAAGGCATATTCACTTTCTTCTTCTTTTTCTATTGGGCTGATGACACATGGATTGATATATGTCGTTTAGCACATGGATTTTCTGTTTCTTAGGAAGGGGGGAAACTGAACTGACACAACAAGCATGAATGGATGGATGGATTAGTCTTGGAAAGATGCAAGAGTTGCAGTTGTCCTTGGACTCTGGGAGAGGAAAGGGCATTTCATGCCTAACCAGAACTGCACAAGTACCACTATCTGCTTCTGCCTCTCACATGCGCAATAAATGGTCCTTTGTATTCCTTTCTCAGTTCCCTCACAAGATCATCCTCATCCTCCGCCTCCCACTTCATCCCTCATAAATGTCTTTTTCACAGTACCCAAAACTCAAAAGTCCCTAATTAATCTCGTAATTTACAGAAATAAAATGGAAGTAACAAGCAGAAACTAAACTGGTTTTTTATAGGATAGTTTTTGTACACGAAGAAAAAATATGAAGAAATAGATGGTGAAAGATCATCAGGTCTCTTAGATCCCACATCGACTGCATCGTAAATTCGATCTAGTTTATCTTCAACGACACAGACAAATCTTAATACCCCATGAAAGTTGAACAGATTCCTAGATCGCATAGCAATCCAAATACAACTGTTCGTACACGATAATCTAGTACATAGATGGATTTTAGAATTGAAGAAAAAAAAAATCAAATTATCGATTTTTTCCCGAGAAAATAAGATGGAAAAACAGGGAGAAATGAGGGGAAAAAAAGTGACCATTAGATCTACGATCCATCGTAGCTTTGTTAGAGGCACAAAGCGGTAGCTCGAATATCCTCTTCGTCGTCGTTTCGGCCAAACTCCCCACCGTACATGGGAGGCGGGAGGTTAAGATCGAATGGCAGGACCCTCCGGAACGAAGACGTGAGGACGCAGTCTTCGTCGTTGTCGTCGACCACGGAGGACGAGGAGTCGCAGTCGCTGCGGCAATCCTCGGGTGCGACCGGGTGAACGGGCGTATGCGGCAGCACGGCCTTGACCCTCGGGACGACCACCACCCTTGGCCCACTGAAGGACTCGACGGTGCTGCTCATACTGCTCGTCGTCGGCCTGGCTGGGGGCTGAATCTGATTAACAAACTTACCCGAAACCACCGAAAACCCTCCCTCGTCTCGGACCTGAACCCGGGCGAGCTGGGGAGCCGTTAACGGGAAATTGATCTTGGCCTTGGGCCCACGCAGGGACAAGGCCGCGGCGTCGTAGGCTCGAGCCGCATCCTCAGCCGAGTCAAACGTACCGAGCCAGACCCGAGTCTTCTTCCACGGATCTCTGATCTCGGCGGCGAACCGGCCCCAAGGTCGCTTCCGAACACCTCTAAATTTAACTTCCTTGATTGTGGCCTTGTATTGGGAATTAGAATTAGTTTCGCGACAAAAATTTTTACCTGGAACCACTCCAGGATCTGCTGTTCTTCCACGCCGCATGGGTAAAAGCCGAAATAGGACCAAAAGAGATGGGGGATATTTGGAGATGGTGGGTGCCGGGTGGAAGGGAAACACAGCTTATGAATAATTTGCAACGACCGCCACCTTCTCCAGATGACAATCAAAGGCTGTTCATCATCACCTCGTCTATCTCTCTGTGGCTGTTTCTTCTTCTTCTTTCTCCGTCAGGAACGAGAGATCCGGTTGGGGGGGGGGGGGGGGGGGGGGCTTCGTTGCTTGGGGCCTGGGGGGTAGTGATTTCGCCTGCTTTATTCGGGAGGGGTATGAAATCGTGGCGGACGTTAAATGACTGAAATGCCTATTCTTTTCTGTTTTTCCTTTTAGTGAGAGGATTGAGGATGATGAGGTCCAATTTCTTTTTCCTTTTTTTTTTTTAATCTGATAAATATGTTTTAAAACGTCAAGAAGCCAGAAAAGAAGGTACCGATAAAAAAATATATTAAAAAATCAATAACCAAAACAATACTTATAAAGAAAAACGTGTGAACATTAATTTTTTTTTATATAAAATAAAACCAAAAATGTCACTTTTTTTTAATCAATGATATATATTTAAAATAAAATGACATCTAAAAATATAAAAAATGAAATCTTAAATTCTTTTTATTTTATTATATTTATATTTTTAATTTTTTTAATAAATCGAGTAAAATGAACTGTTTCACTGGAGTGGCATAGCAATATTTCTTATAGAATAAAGGTCTGAGTCATTGATGCTTGGTAGAATGATTTATCGACATCCATTACCAAGAAAGTATGGTTGGGATGGTAGCCAAGCGACGAGATCAGAAAATGGTGCAATGTAGCCAATTGTTTTTTAAGTGTTTGCTAGGGTTTTCTGCATGAGTGGTGCGAGAGTGTAGCCCCAGGATGGTCCCCTTAAGATTATTTCGTCATTTTTTTTTAGAGTCGAGCTATACATCAGTCGGTATTCTTTACACATTATGATTATTTTTTTTTTAAACTCAACATACTCAATGTGTTGAGAATTGTATCAACAGTAAGCTGATGTAAATAATTTTTCTTTTTTTTTTCCTTTCATTTTTTTATACCTTCATATATTTTTAAAAAAATTATAACATTATTTAAAAATATTTTTTTAATTATTAAATAAAAAATAATTATCGAAATCTATGTCGAGATCCATTTGTCGAGACAAATAGCATTATTCTTTCTGCATTTATTACCTCTTGATTCACTTTCACAAAAAGCAAAGACATAGAGGAGTGCAGCTAGAATTAGATAAATTATGTATATTGCAAATTAACTACTGTCTTTTGCAATAGTGGGCTGATGTCCAGGTAGGAAGGATTTGCCTAATTTATTTTTATAGATGAGATAAGATGAATTGAGTTAAATTAAATTGAGATAAAAGTTAAAAAATAAAAAAAATATTATTAGAATATATTTTTTTAATATTATTTTTATTTTAAAATTTAAAAAAGTTGAATTGTTTATTTTATTTTATGAAAAAATTTAAAAAAATTATAATGATTAGATGAGATTATATGAGATGAGTTGAAAAATTTTATAAAATCAAATGAGGCTTAGTAACAAGAGAATTTCTTCCTTTTGAACTATCTCCCTAAGAATTACTTTATGCCTTGCCTGTAGGAGAGGAGGGTGGCATTTTTTCAAATTTCATATCTTTTTCGATTTAAGTTTAAAATTTATCTTTTAAATTAAATTATGTCACGTGAATGATGTGTGATATAAAAGCCTTCAAATAAAGTTGTTCTTCCAATAAATCCTTCAAGATTTATACATTCTTTGAAAACTTCTCTTGTTTTCTTGTTGCAAGAGTGAGTGAAGATCAATCTATAACTTTCCAACCATTTCCAAGAAACACATGATGCCAAATTCATGAACTCCAATATATAGGATCATGAAAGTGGTTGTTTTTATTTTAATTTTTGATAGGCATGTGGAGCTGTTCACGTGTTATCATATCTCCTTGCCGTGAGATGTTTCACGCACCAGTCTAGATCTTTTAGATTTGATCAACCACATCCCTCTGCTACTAGCACTTGGAATCCACACATCCATACATACTTCCGTATTTCTTAGTTCCTAGCAACTCTGATCACTGATCAGTCTTATCTCCCCTAGTAATCTATCTTACCGCATTTCATGAATATCAGAGTTGACATACTCATTTTGTTAGAAATATCTCAAATTAATAGATCTACATAAATCATAAATTATACATTATATAATTGTCAAAGATAAAGTTTGGATAATGCCTGTAAGGCCCAATAAGTGTGATCAATAAAGCGACATAACCGAGTTATTGACACATCTTTAAAAGCCCATGATTATGGTTAGATCGTGAAAATTATAATGGTATGGACTCAATCCATGTGTAGAGACTCGTTAAAGACCCTCGTTATTTTATGATGAACAAAATTAGAATTCGGGTATTATATATAAGTCATGGTCTCCACTCCAGATTTATTCTTAACTCTACGCATCTCATTGCTGTGAGTTTCTTCAGAGAGTGAATCTTGAACATAGAAGACTATACCGATGCATTCTTCTTTCCAATGGCTATAGGTACGCTCTATTTATCAAATTTCTACATCAGTTTGACAAGTGATCTTGGCATATTTAAATGAGAAATGCTACTTATCATCTCCACATCACACATCAATATATGTGTGTTTAAATAAAACGATAAAAATGACAAATCACATATTAGTGTGTAACATAGAAAATGATTAGTAGAATTTTTCTTTTTGAATTCTCCTTCCTATTACATTATCCCGTCGTGAGGGACAAAAAAAATGGCCCCCAACATTTTGGATTACTAAATCAAGCACACTTTTAATGGCTTTTCTATTGGTGCCTAATCAATAAGAGAAGTTGATACCAAAGTATTTTTAGTTTTTTACTTCATTTTTTAACTTTTTTACTTGCACAAGTGTAGCAACTGTAACAGGATCTTGAGTAGGGTCCCGAATACTTCCTTTGCTTATTTTAAAAATAAAACGTATTAGGGTTTGGGATGAAGTAATAATCTTCTTATAATAAGTATTGAAGTTTTAGCTTTCGAATGTCAATTTATGCACATGAAGATCAATATAGGGATTTTTTGGGACAAAAGGGTAGGAGAGGGCAATCAAATGTGGCTGCTCTACCTTGGTGTGACTATAATAGCATCAAACTATTTGGAAATTGTACAAAAAAGACCTAAACACGTCCTCATATTGGGTTTGAGTCATAACTTAGACATCAACTATACTAAAAAATTCAATGAATAGTTGGACCGTTAGTGCCAATAATTTGAGGTAAGTCTTATTAGGATTTGAACCCTAGATTTAGTACATATCAAATCACTTGAGAGTGATGTGAGAACTATTGAGCCACCATAGCAGATGCATTTGGATAGTGAGATATTCTCAAGTATTCTGTGAATAATAGTAAAAAAATAATAAAAAAATAATGAAAAAATAATAAGTAGTAGTGAAAAATAGGTAAAAAGTAATAATAAAATAATAAATAGTATTGAGGTATTCTGAAAATACTTGAAGTATTCTCGGTACCCAAACTATTTTGAATAAATTTGATTTTTTTGTTTTTTATTTTATTTTAAGAGAGAAAGTAGTAAGAAAAAACACAAGAAGGAAGAAGGGCTACAAAATTAGCATGAGAATTGTAAGCGCAATAGTGCAACAAAAAAAGCTTATCTAAAGCCTCACCGTCAACTTAAGATAAAAAGCGAGAGAAATGAAGAGATCATATAGCTCATACAGTAATTATTCAATGTCTTTTGTTTTTCACATAAGTAGCTACTCTTATTTTTAATAAATATTCCAGACATCACTTCAATATATTATCTTCTCACTTTAGAAATATCCATAGATAGTAATTTTCCTCAAAGCATTAGTGTATCAATCATGTTGATTATTTAAGTACCTAATTCATGGAAAGGCCGTGCCCAATATATCAATTAGCCGTTTTAAATCCAATGCATATATTGATTGTGTAAAGTTTGTGTGTGAGGGAAAGAGTAACCCAAGTTTTTGAAAGACCAGTGATACCATATCTCCTTCCCTTCGATTTCCCTATCTCCTTCTCTCCTTCATTCTCCTAAGACTTTTCTTCTCTCCCTTCCTTCGTTTTCCCCCATCCTCTTATCCACTTTGTAAACCTCCTTCGAGCCTTCATGTTCCCCCTCCCTCTCCAAGGCCTCCTCTCCTATTTTTGCTAGCTCATTCAAGATCTCGGCAATCGCTTATGCTCAATCCACTAGGGTTGTGCAGAAAAGGCCTTGGGCCCAATCCGTCCATCAAAACCGACTTGGTCCACCCGAATAAAAATGGGTTCATCGAGTCAAAGTTTAATAACGGGTTTTAAACTATCAACCTGTCGAAACCGAAAGTCTTCTCTTTTGAAACCCATCGGCGAACGGTGAAAGGCGAAAAGTCTTCTCCCCACTGCGAAAACCCTAGTCACCGTCGCAGTTCTATGTTGTCGTTTCTGTTGCCGTCGCCATCACTGTTCTCCGACTTCGAACTTCCAGGCCTCCATTCCACTGTCTCGTTTCAAGGTTATCTCTCTGTCCCTTTGCTCTCTCTTTGTTTCGGTTCTCTCTCTTTTTTTTTCAAGTCACTCAAGTTGAACATAAAAGATTGGAGTTCTATTGGTATTTTTGGTTCAATTAGTCTTCAATTTTTTGCATTTTGTGGATTTTTTCTCCGTATTTGAATAGAATCTGTTGTGATTTTAGTTGTTTGGCGCATGAGGAAACGAAGGAAAAAATGAATGTTGACGTTGAGTAAAGAAAATGAAATGTGTTTTTGTTGTGGTTTTAATTGTTTGGCTCATGAGAAAACGAAGGAAAAAATTAATTCCGACGTTAAGTAAAGAAAAAATATATTGCTGAGTATGAACTCTTTTGCTGTGTAGGACAGATACATATTACTGAGAAAATGATTTTGGATGATTTGGAGGCTAATCCTGAAAAATATTGTTGTGTTTAAAATAATGTTAGATCTTTAAAAGATATTTTTCCTGTATTTAGTCCAGATTTAAAGGATCTTTAAAGGATCTTCTGGTTTATTTATTTTTGTTCATCTGGTTTATGTCAATAACAGTAGACATGTTTGGACTGTTTATTCATTTTGGATTATATTATCCACAGAATGTTTCATGAACTTTCAGCTTGTGGGGTCACCAACGTTCATTCGAAAACCCGACCCGACCCGACCTGTACAATACGGGTAAGATCGGTTTGGCGAGCAAATAATATCAGGTCGGATCGGATCAAGTCCAGACCCGGTTGGATGGCATCAGGTTGCAGCCCTACACTCCAATATGAGTTGTACACCGAAAAAGAATAATAAAAGAGTGTAAGATATCATTATCCGTTTTCTAACCTAAAAACAAATAAAAAGGCTATAAAAGTAAAATTTAAAAAGAAATATATATATATATATATATTTTTGAATTATCCTGAGCATTTTAGAAATAAATATCTCAACCCACTTTTCGAAAATCAAAAAGTCAGAAGGACAAAACTGTCATTCAGGGAGACACCACAATTAGGCGGGGTCAACAGGAATGGGTCCCACACGGACCTGGCGATTCTCGAGACCATCCCACTGACAGAACCAAAACCCCCCTACCCTGCCTGCTTCCTCAGTCCCCTTCTCCAATCTCCAGAAGACCGAGTCAACTCATCGACTCACTCACTCTGCCACCGTTCGAGCTTTGTCCTGAACACTCGGTAAAAGGAAAAAGAGTTCCCACCCACGGGACGATTTATTTCATTATTCTAAAAATATTGAAAATATATCATTATCTTTTTATAGTAATTTATAGTAACAGAAACATTTTTAAGTATCTAAATTTTAGGTAGATTTATTATTAAATTTTAATATTTTTTTCTTTAAATTTTAGATTTATTTAAAAAAAACAAATACGGCAAAACTTACTTACTCTAAAATTGCATTTATCTCTTTTTTTTTTTTTTTTTTTTTAGATCAGAGACTCAGAGTACAACAAAATAATGCACTTAAAATGGTATGTTTTTGGTTGTTTAGGTTGAAGTTAAGTCTCATTTGACTTTAGGAAAATGCTAATGCCCTGTTGGGCTCCCGCTGAGAGGTCCCGTTAGGCTTTAGTATTTTTTTTATATGTATATTTTTTAGTTTTTTTTTTTATATAGATATTTTTAATAATTTTAAATATTTTTAAAAAATAAAATAAAAATTATAATATTATTAAAAATATTTCCTTAATCACGAAATAGAATAAAAATTATTTTTTATTTTACTTCGTGATTAAAAAAATATTTTTTAAAGATTTTTTTTTTTACTTTTTGATTAAGAAAGTATTTTTTTAATACTTTTTTTTTAAGAAAGTATTTTTTAATAATATTTTAAATTTATTTTATTTTTTTAAAATATTTAATAATTTTTTATTTTACTTCATGATTAAGAAAATATTTTTTAATATATATATTTTTTTAGATTAAGAAAGTATTTTTTTAATAATATTTTTAATTTAATTTATTTTTTTAAAATATTTTAAAATATTAAAAAATTTATATAAAAAATAATTTAAATAAAACACATATAAAATAATACTACGTTCCAGCGGAGCCCCCGCGGGGCTGTAGCATGATCCTTAACTTTATCCACTCGTAGTAAGTTTTTTGAGGTGGAATTCTGAAAACCAAGTTATATGTATTATGTTAGAACCTCCCTTTAAAAGGATAAATATGTTGACCTTTGACTCTTTGAAAAAGAAAGGACACCTTCCCCGATAAAGCAAAGAGCTTCGTGGCCTCTATGACCATAGGGTTTGGCCCATCCTCTATAGTATTTTGCCTAAGAAGACTGATGAAGTTATAAAGACATTATATAGAAATTTTATAAAGGGAAATGCTATGCATCAGCCCCACATCAGCATACACTTCACATCACTTTTTTTTTTTTTTACACTCAATAGGTTGAGTGTGTGCTGGTGTGGGGCTAATGCAAATATTTTTCCTTTTATAAATTGACTTTATTTACATGTTCCGTTAGGTTTATTTTATAATAAAAATAAATTTGATATCAAATTATATTAATTTATAAGATTATTTTTCTGTAATTATTTTGTAATTATAATATTTTTTTTTAAAATATTATAGACACAAAAAAATCTCACAAAAAGATATCTCATATATTAATATGTCAAGTCTCTAATTTTTTTTTTTTCCTCCTCTCCCTGTGCACGCCACCCCTGCTCTCTCCTTGTGCACTCTCTCCATGCCAGTTGTGGTGGTTAGGGACCACCTTAGGGTGAGTAAAAGATGTTGACGGTCCAAGTACCATCCCCGGCATTGAGCTCACTGCACCACGTGCACATTGGTGCACATTTTGCGCACTATGTGCGTGGTCGACAGCCGTCGTTAGCTGGTCGGGGTGGTCGGAATCCACCCTTAAGTCGACAAAAGTTTCTGGAGGTCCAAGTAGCAATCGCTGGAGGGGATACGAAACTCATGGCAGTGTCGTGAGCTTGTCATGCACATTGGTGTATGGCTTGGGTGGTCAACGGTCGCAGTTCGTTGTCTGTGGTGGTCGGGAACCACTTTGAGAGGCAGACAATGCCAACGAGGAGGGAAGGGAGGAGAAAGAAATAATGAAAGTGGAAGGAAGAGGAGAGAGAGAGAGGAGACGTGATACCACATACGTATGTGAGATCCCTTTATATCTCTAACAACCCCCTCTCTCTTGCCTAATATGAAAGAAAGGGAATTGTGAGTCATGATATGGCTTAATATAAAAGAAACGATATTTCCTTCTTGTCCTTTGTGAAGGGTAGGCAGCCCTGGTCTGGATCCGGAATTCTAATTGGGATTGCATGTCCTTACTGCGAGTTTAAAAAAAAAATCAAAAAAAAAAAAACCAAAAAAAAACATAGATTCACAAAAATCTAAACAAAAATAGATAATAACCATAAAAAACCAAATCAGAGCCCTCAGTAGAAATAAAACAAAACCGCCAAAAAAATAAATGAATAAATCTTGGCCGCTAATGTTGTCATTAATGTGGCAGCAATAGGGTGGATTTTTTTTTTTTTTTTATCATATCTACGTGCCTACTTAAAACTTATTTTAAATGGAATTCATCCACCAGCACACCTGATATGTAAATGAATCAGTCAATTCAATAGTCGACTCGATATTTATTCAGTTAAATTGAAATCAAACTTAGCTAGTAAAAGAAAAAAATTTGTTTAAAAAAATAGATATCCATTCGATTAGTAAATGACACATATTTGCCTAAACATAGCATAGCATCTTGTGTCTATATATAGATTATAACTCATTGTTATATTTTATAATTTGTACAATAATTAATTGATAATATTTAATAATTTTATATATTAGTATATAATAAATATATATAAAATGTTGATATATACTATCATACTACATAAATGTATATATTAGTAATTTATATAGGTATATAATATATTATTATTATAGATAAACATCAACTATTTACATATTAATTATTTATAAATTTTTATAGTTTTCTAATTGAATAAAAGTTCTACTTGCATGGTAGTTTCAGATTAATTTATTAATATTTATAAATTATTTATTATTTTTTTATTACTATTTATAGATAATTTGAGATTATTTCAACGTCCAACTGTAGCCTTACAATATTTACTATCATTGGTGAAAAGTTTTTAGGTTGCATTAAATAAACAATAAATAAGGTAGGCTCACTTCACTTGTATATTTCTCTCGTATTTAAAGCCCTTGAGTTTGAACAAAAAGTTAGGATAACATTTATTATACCACTCCCGTTCCATTTGGACTTGTTTGATTTTACAATGATCTCAATTCGTTTTATTTTAATATTTTAATATTATTAAAATATAAAAAAAAATTTTAATTTTTAATTTTTAACTTTTTAATATGATCATTTTAACTTTTTTAAACTTTCAATAAAATATAAAAAATAATTTAATTTTTTTAAATTTTAAAATAAAAATAATATTTAAAGATTATATTCGAACGATATTTTAATTTTATAATATTTTTATTCAATTTTTTTCTATTTTCCATCCCAAGTTCATAAAATATCTTAATTCAAATTATTTCACTACTACTCAAAAACTATTTAACTATTATTTACAAATTTTTAATTTTATTCTGTAACCAAACAAAGCCTGTAGTCGAAGTACAAATTTTTCCGTACAATCACTTACTATAAAATTGGTAACAACAGGTACTTAAACTACTCTGAAAAATGAGATCGAAAGGATATTGGCTAATGAATTATAAACATAGAGATTGATACATAGATAATTATTTTTAACTTTATTTAAAATGAAGGGTAGTTATCTTAAATTAAAATTATTTTTAATAAAATAAAATGATAATATCTTTTTATTATTATATTATTTATTCTTTTAAAAATAATATTTACAGTCATAAAATATGTAACAATCAGTAATCTTTTTGAAAAATTAAATAAATATAAAACTTATATGAAAAAATTAAATTTTTTAATAATAAATCTTATTTTTTTAAAATATAATCTAAAAACTTATATAATTTAAAACTGTATATAATATTACTTTTTAAGATAAATATGAGGAGCTACTTAGTATCTTTTTTTACTTAATTATTACAGAATTATTTTTAAATAAGTTTATAATTTTTCTTAAAATATTTAAAAGTACTTAAAAAATATTTAGAAAAAAACTTTGCACTCATCGATACAAAAATTCTACTGCCCACATCTAGATGACCCGCGTTATGACACTTCAGCACTTGTCAGCCACAAGAAATCACTCTGATGGAGACCCAATAGTCTTACCGGGATCAGCAGGTCATCCGGTAAAAGCAACCGACCGGCTGGGACCAATAGCAACGATCCTCAAATAATCATAGGAGATATTTGTATAAATAATTTAAAAAAATATTATTATTTTATATAAATATCCAAGTATTAATATTATGAAAAAGAAAATAATATTGTATTTCATGATTTAGTCTGACCGTTTATATATTTATTATTATTATTATTATTATTTATTTAATAATTAAATAAGTTACTATTAGTATATTGATATATTTTTTAAAAATATTTAAAAAATATATAAAAAAAATTAATTTGCTTAATCGTTAAAAATTAATTTGCTTAATCGTTAATCTTTCTAATAAAGAAAAAAAAATCAAAAAACCAAAAGGACAGACAAACGGCCTTCTCTGACCGGACTCGGTATTTTGTTGCTGGAGGGGGGCCATACACATTATGCCAACCGACAGCCGGATGATGCCCTTGGCCGGCTACAGCCCAATGGATGGCTCACACCTGTCGTATTTATTTTTTAATTTTTCGGTTTAATTTAGAATTTAAAACGTTGAAGAAAAGAAAGAACAACCTTTTTGAGTGGTCGGTGGGTGTTCTTTTTCTTTTTTTCTTTTTTCTTTTTTCTTTTTCTTTTTCTTTCCTTCGTTACCCGCAACCCAAGGCGTAGGGTACGGTAAGATATATATAAGAGCGTGCGTCCCCAGCAACACCTGGTTTTGTACGTACTGGCAAGTATTTATTTACCTTGGCATGCTGATAGGAAGAACCTTGCGTTCATTTCTAATTGTAAAAAAATGTTTACTTCAAACAAATAATTTTAAATTTGAATCAGAATATTCTTTTTTAATTTTTAGTTTATTTATTGGCTTAAATTCGGATATTGATAAACTAGAAGTGTTTTTAGATGATATGTGGTGAGTTTGGTTATCAAACTCATCTCAACTCATCATTACAACTTTTTCAAATTTTAATACAAAATATAATAAACAATTCAACTTTTTTAAAATTTAAAATAATAATAATATTAAAAAATAATATTCTAACAATATTTTATCATTTCAACTCAACTCAACTCAACTCATTTCAACATCCAAACACAACCGTAATATTTAAGGCAGACTATTTTAAGCTTTATTTGGATTTTTGAATCACTAGAGCAGGTTTGAAGGGTGAGATAAGAATTTTATATTTTATTTTAGTGTTTAAAATATTATATTTTAGTATTATTATTGTTTTAAGATTTGAAAAAATTGAATTGAGATTTAAAAAAATTAAATTGTTTATTATATTTTGTATGAGAATTTAAAAAAGATGTAATGATGAAATGAGAATTTTGTGTCTCATCTCACCTCCAAACTTGTCCTAAATATCACTCAACTCAAAATTTTTTTATACATAAGATCTATAATTTTTTTTAACTTAACACATTTTAACACGTAGGACTCACAACTTTTTTCAACTATTTATAAATACATTTTAACTCATTTTAACATCTAAATACATTTATACTCATTTTAGATGGGGCCCTTAAAATTCATTTTATCATTTTAACTCAATACTATTCATAAAATTATAATTCAACTCAATTCAATATTTAAATGCAATGATAGAGATAGGATTTCGGGTCAAGCAAAGAGACAAGGATTTGGATCACTCCAAACGAAGGATAATCCTTAATTAACCTGTCTATTGCAATATCCAAAAGCTGAAAGAACTTGCACATAATTTTTTGATAAAGTTAGAAAGACAAAAATTAACCATTAGAGCCTATAAGATAGACTGAAGAGGTGTTTTGTTTTGGTATTCGGGACTTGAGCAAGATGGATACAGCAGTATTCATAAAATTTGCCTGAAAGTTTATACATGAAGATTGTACATGGTCGGAACTTTTCCGTGAGAAATAATTAAACAAGTCTCACTGATAATTTCTTCTATCTCCCACTCGGCATGACTCTAGTTTTTGGAAGTCCATTAATTCCAGAGGTCTTGAGAGGCTAATTCCAAAGGGCAATATTGTTTCCTTTTGGTTTGATAACTGGACTCATATAGGCATTTTTGCAGAGAAAGTGACTCATCATGTGCAACATCAACAGCCGAAAGTGAAGGAGGTCTGGGAGGGCAATAGGTGGAATTCAAACTTGCTCAAGGAACCATATATGGTTGAGGAAAGGGAGGGACAAGCCGATTTGGCTTGCTTCGAGATCAAGTGTCTTTACCACCAAGGCCTTTTTGGTCTTCCATTCATGGCCATGGTGAAAATGTAGGTTGGGCTAAATGGGTTTGGCACAAAGCCATTCCGAGTAGAACTTGGATTTTCATGTGGAGAGCTTTCGGAATAGCTTGCCTGTTGATACTAACTTCCAGAAGCTTAATATTCGCTCTGTCAGTAGAGTCCTACTGCAATTCAAACTCATTTCAGATTTGTTTCGTTAGTAGAGTCTTAATACAATCAAAACTCCTCTCATGTCATTTATGGTTTGGATTCGATTGGATAGGGGACTGGAGGATTTTCGGCTTGGAGATATTGGAGAGTATATTTTGTGTACTTGAGTGTTGAGAATTTTCTAGTTATTTTTCTCCTTCATCGAGTGTGTTCCATGTTGAAGATTGACTGATCATGATTTAGAAACTGGAGTTCCTAGAGAAAAATTAATATTTAAAGATCGTCAGAAGTTCTGACTGCTACTGCGATAGAGGCAAACATGTCGTTTGTCGTGTCAAGTAAGAGAGTCAATTGGCCAAGATTCGTGTCATGCGATTTATTTACTTTATGTTATTGCTTTATTATTAAATAATTACATGGTTGATGATTAATCAATTTGTTGAGTGAATTGGTAGAATGTTGGATTACAATACAAGGATATTTTAGTAATTTCAATTGGCATCAAAGCGTTGTTCACTGATTTGAGTGTAATCCGTGCCCCTATAGATAATGTTGTCATCATTGACAGCCCTGCTACATTTTTATGGAAAAAACTATGCATATTGGAAAGTTCGTATGAGGGCTTTCCTCAAGTCGTTGGATGAGCATGCGTGGTATGCAGTTGAGCGATGATGGACTAAACTCGAAACAACTATTGATGTTTGGACAAGAGATGAGATTAACAACTATAACTGGAATAACAAAAGACTTAATGCTATCTTCATGACTGTATCTCCTGAAGAATTTAAAAGAATCTGCATGTGTGACGTGGCTAAAGAAACATGAGATATCTTGGCGGTCACACATGAAGGGACAAGAATTGTAAAAAATTCAAAATTACAATTGCTAACCTCAAAATTTGAAGAGATTAAAATGCTGGAAGATGAAAGTTTTAATGATTTTTATGCTAAACTTAACGACATTGTAAATTCTAGGTTTAATCTCAGCGATAAGGTGGAAGACTCAAGAGTTGTGAGTAAGATTTTAAGATCATTGCTTGAAAATTCTTGCCCAAAAGCGATTGTTATTGAGGAAAACAAGGATTTGGATGCGATGAAGGTTGAAGAACTAGTTAGTTCTTTGCAAACATATGAGTTATCACTTCCTCAAACAAGAAAAGGTAAATCTATTGCTTTAAAAATTGTAAAAGAAGATCGAGAAGATTTTTCTGATGAAGAAAATCTGAACGATGAGGATATAATTCTCATTGTAAGGAAATTCAAAAAGTTATTGTTTAACAAGAAATGTAATGGAAAGAAAAAACGAGGTAAGGAATTTCCTACAAAAATGAATGATTCTGAAAAATGGAAGAAAGAGAAATCTGAAAAAATAAAATAAAATAAATTGTCATGAATGTTCAGGATATGGTCACATAAGAATTGAATGCCCAAACTTTAAGAAAAATAAAGAAAAAACACTGAATGTCACACTTAGTGACAGTTTAGAATCTGAAGCTTCTAGTTCATCACCTGATGATGAAAATTCTTTTGTTACTTTTTCCCCTGTTATTGGTGATTTTCCTAAATTTATGCTAACAAAATCTGGTAGTGAATATGATGACAGTGACTCGGTTATAACTTTTGTTGATATTGACCATGAGCTGAGTATACAGGATGCTTATAATGACTTTTGTGAAGAAGTGGTCAACCTGAACAAACTAAACAAGAAGCTGTACAACAAACTTACTGTTGTGGAGAATGAAAAGAAAAATATGTCGAAGGCACTAAAAATTTCTAAAGTTGATATATCAAGGTTGAATACTCAAAAGGTTGCACTTGAAAAGGAACTAAAAAATTGTCAAGAGTACAAGCAAAAATCTGCAACTCAGAAATTGGATGAGAGATTAAGCATTCAAAAGTTCACATGTGATTGTACTAGTTTGGGGTACACAACATCCCAAGGCAAAGAATCTATAGCCTCATCATCTGTTACCACTACCTCTAAAGGTGTTGTCTTTGTTAAAGGAAGTCAAGATGTGGATGCTTCAAATAGAGCAGCGTCAAAGTCAAATCACTCTAAAAACTTTTCATGAAAGATCAACCTAAGAAGTTGAATATAAGTAAGGTTGAAGGTAAGTTTGTTCCTACTTGTCTTCATTGTGGTATTTCTGGCCATATAAGACCATATTGTTTTAACTTGAGTAAAATATAGAAAAATGAAAGAGAAAGAAAATCAAAAAGGAAGGGAAAGAATCTAGAAAATAAGGTTGAAGAGTTGATTCGTCATATGGTTACGTTTTGGTAGTGAGAATACCTGAGAAGTGTTGAGAATGTTTGCGAATAGTTATGAGTAGAGATTTGAGTGAGTTTGTGGGTCCCATTGAGAGTATTTAGAGTTGTTTGGATGTATGAAGTATGTTAAGTTGTTGACTTTTGAACATGTAATTTAAAAAAGTGTGGGTCTCATCAATGATTGATTTTATTGGTAATGATGATGAAATAATGATTTTATTTATATATTATAGTGATAAATATAATGACATAATAAATAATCCCCAAGACAAATTCAAACATCGAAATTTGATTTAAAAAATGCAAACATTTCCGGTAACATATTGAAATTAAAAATTTGTATATTATTACAAATTATAAATTCATGATTTCCGGTAAGAAATTATTACAAATAAAATGCTTTCCGATAACGTATTGAAATACAAATTTTGAATAACGTATTGAAAATTAAAAATTCATAATGCATTGAAATACAAATTTTATATATAACGTATTAAATCAAAATTATTTGAATGGACGACAGGGGCAATAACGTATTCAAAATTATTATGCATTTCATAATTTGTTTTGTATTAGAGAAAATTATTTAAATAAAAATTTGTAAAAAATAAAAACAGCAGCTATATATTATGATATGTTTCCAGTGCACTATTTCGGAATTTTTGTTTCACTTCGAAACTTATGAGTATTAAACCCTTTCGAAATTGTAATAAAAATTAGAATTAATTGATACAAGCGAAAATCCAAAACATACAAAACATAAGAAATTCCAAAACTTGTTCCACACGTACAAAAAAAATATATATATACAATACAATAAAATGTAAGCAAATATCAATGGGCCTCCCTATGTGCCCACATATTTATTGCGATAGAGTCCTTGGTTCCAGCCATGGCTTGTGCTGAGGCCAATATTTTGAATACCGTACCGGACGTCGTACCGGTCAAGGCACTTGAACAAAATATTTCGATACCGGTACCGTTTCGAGATAGCGTTTCGGGATAATATTTCGGGATAGTCGATATATAAATAAATTATATTCCAAAATAATAATCTATATATAAATAAATTATATATAAATACATATATATATAAATTATAAATAGTCTAGTCTGAATTGAGGGTTAAAAAATAAGTTTGTAGTTTGAAAAAATGAAAAACAAAACACTGGCCGAAATATCGGCCGATACAGGCCCAAATTAAGACCGGTACGTCCGGTATCGGCCTGTATTTTGGCTGGTACGAAACAGATATAGTACCTGTACTGGCCTTTCGGCCGGTACGAAATTCACAACACTGGCTAAGGCAGATGACATGTCAGGCATATGCAATAGATTTTTCGAGTTATCCTCAACAGTCTGTCCTTCATAAAGATTCGGATTGGTAAATTTATGTCATATCTTATCATTCAGTGTAATAGATTGAATAGTGTTATGCATGACACAACATGCAATGACAATATATCGTTGTCGTGTCACCCTATATGAGTTCATTGATTTCAAGATTTGAAAACCTTTTTTTAGCACATTGAATATGCTCAATCACATTCCGGAGGGAAGAATGTCGATAATTAAAATAATCTTGATATACAGAGAATAAGTTATTGCTATGGCGGTCAGACCTATGATACCGCACCCTCGGGTATGGGGGCATAAATCCAAGTGTGCACAAAAAGGCAGAATCAATCAAGTAATAATAACCTGGAAATGAAATAACAAAAAAATAATGTGGGATTCAAACATTACATCAGGACCAAATCCCGTACGAAATAAATTAATGAAAAACAATTCTTACCCTCAGGAGGCAATGAGAAATTGATTCCTGGACGACTCAATGCATCCATAAATAGGAGAGCATCATGGGCAGTGCCTTCCAAACCAGGGTATATGAACGTGAATTTCATGTCGAAAGCACAGGCTGCCAGCACAGTTTGACTAACTTGTTGATGCCGAGATAGATACGCGTTAGTTGCCTCCGCGGGCACACATGCGTCAATATAAGTCGTGTCAATTGCACCATAACATTTTTGCAATCATATATTGTAAAATTGTGAGTTTTCCAAATTTTAATAAAATAAGACCGACCACACATCCCTAATTTTCAACCACATTTCATTTTCTATAAACCAGGGTAAAAAATTTTTACTTTACCTCGAACCGTGGATAATGTCTTGAATTGCCTTTAATATAAGGTGCCACCCCAGCAGTATGTGTAGGTGCAATCACATCAGGAGAAAGATTACATAGGGCAAGCATCACTGCATAGACATGCCGATTAACCGTTTCACTAGAGTGTTGACACCGGTCCCATGTGATTCGTTGAACGTGGGCATGTCCGACTGTGTATGCAAACATTGTCAAAGCTTCCTCCACATAAACATCTCTTGTCGATTCCATATATTCATTCGCCCGCAATGTATTGCATAACGCTTCAAATGCATATATTTCTATCTGAAACAAGTTCCAACAGTTATTTGGATGTCCATTGAGAATTGCAACTATATAGTCTCGTCTGCATAAGCCGATATTATGTTCTGGCATTCGCTCAAACACTGGCAGTGCGCTTTCCTCTGCAGCTGCTATTGTAAGCATGGTCATGTTATCCCACATCGATACATCACGCATCCTCCAAAGTAGGTATTCATCCCACGTTGGAGGCTGGTTACTACTAGATATATCACGCCTCTTCCAAGTTTTGTAATCATCCCACCCTGGAGGTTGGTTACCACTCGATCCAGCTTTGGCAGTGTTGTGTGCCTCTACCTGCGGCTCATCATTTGACACACTTCCAACATCCATTTTGTGGTGTGAAAAATCATTATCGTCATTAACATTTTGATCAATAACAGTTTGCACGTAATAAGCTTGTCTACGAATTTTTTCGCAACATGTCAAAAAGTATAGAAAACATTTCGTATATGACATGTCTCCAATATGTCACTAAATAATCGTCTCATTTATCAATTCTAATAACTAGTAATTTTTTTTATAAGAATAACAATAAAACACTTGCCAAATAATGCAAATTAATAAAAATCACCAAATTCATAAACTGTCAATAACATGTTCATCTGATAGGTAGTCATAAAATTAAACACACAACAAGCGCAAGAAATACTAACATCGTAAACAACTCATAAAGAACATTGTCAATGAAAACAATATCTGCAATAATGAACGTAAGATCAGTTAGATAACAGAAATGCTACGTCACTCCAACTCCCAGATCCAATCAACTTTGCGGTTCGGGGGCATCATTAAGAACATATCAATCATTTTATCATTCGTAAACTGAGCTACTGTTTTGTTATATTGATTTGCAGGGAGCACTAGGGTAATCTCATCCAAAAACTTCATACAGGCTCCTAACTTGCTATATGACGCATCCGAACCAAACTCAGTCCCATTGCCTTTGCTGCGCTTTCTACTGCATTCCTCTAAGAACTTCTTATCGACCTCAGTTCTCATGGCGGTGCTGGCGGCCATAACTTCCAAACTTTTGCTAAATTCTGGGGATATGCTACCCCGAACCAGCTCCCTTCTTCGACGACGAGGTTGTCTCGTCTCCTAGCTGGCCCATTTATGCCTGGTCCATCTATGTCTATTGGCGCGTTCGTGACAGTTCCTAGTATGGGACCCCGTGCCCTCACCTCCTCCTCAAGTTAGTCCTCCTCCTCACTTGTAGGGGGTTGCTGCGTGGACGCAAAATGCCACACCCGCATGGCCACAGACTGGCCGAAAATGGTGCATAGGAGATCGTAGTCTCGACAACCATGAGTCTTGAATTTCTTCCGTTGGCTATGCACCTAACCCAATGAAAAAACTTTTATTAGACTTGTCATTCATACTGGAGAATGAGAAGAAATCAATCACAACATATAACTCAAATATATATTACAAATTATACTATAGAAAGCATTTTTTTACCTTTATTGCGTTAGCCCAATGTTCATCCATGGCAATTATTGTTTTTGTCTGTGGGTTCCAACCCATTCCTGCTTGGCCCATTAAATCTATGAACAGTAGTAGCCTCTGCCTCAGGCGAGTGATTTTTTCCCTAATTTGTGATGCATCAATTGCCTTTCTCCCAACTCGAGACAAATTTTCTACAAGTCTCAGATTATCTCGGTTGGTGATCTTCGACCCAACCAATTTTTCTTCATGGTCTCTTGGTAGAGGATGTCTACCAACATCTCCTCCAATCCATCAGTCCATAGGTCATGATCACACTGGATTTCAGACTCATCCATCGAGTGCTGGTCATTGCAAACATAAGTATGCGAGCAATCAAAAAATCTTCATTCTTGGGGTAGTAGTTTATAGTTATAAGAATGTTCATAATATTTCCTCCTTGTGTAATAATCATAAATATGGTTTCACTAATATATTTACATACAATTGTTATTCATATGTTATGAACCTACTAGGTAGAACTTACCATTCAAAACAAGCTTACAAGGGAAGGGTGCCTAAGGGCTTATAAACCATCAACCAATCTCATACTTAGTCGATGTGAGATCGTAACAACTGACACGCTTTGCAGCCGACGTCCACAGCAGTCCCGGCGCTCACACGAGCTGCCTGTGCGCTAAGTCTTTTCCTAACTCAGGGCAAACGCAGTCATGCCAACATCACCCCATGTGCCGCACAATTGCAATTGTCGCAATATGGCCTTAGACGTGGGGTGGTTCTGATACCATTTGTTATGAACCCACTAGATAAAACTCACATTTGAAAATTAGCTTACAAGGAAAAGGTGTCTAGGACTTATAAATCATCAACCAATCTCATACTTAGTCGATGTGGGATCGTAACATCATATTTATGAACACTGTTTCACTAACATGGTACCAATATCACTTAATAGCCCAAAGAGTATGGTAAAAACCATGGGTACAATTAATAGCCCAAAAGAAAATTTGAGATAGTGTTGTGTAAAAATCATAGAAGTTTAACTAATAGCTCAATGAGCATGGAAAATAATCATGAATATTCATACCTCTCTTGAAGCACACGTGGAAGATCTCAGGTAGTATCGATATAATAGATCAACAGCAAAAAAAAGTAAGACACGAAAGAAACAATAATCTAATAAAGATGCCCTGAAGATAATGACATCCAACAACCATATGAAAAACAATATAAAACCGCAACATTGGGAGATGAATATATATATATATATATATATATATGATGATTTCAACACTACCACTAATAACACAAATCATCCAAGTAGTGTTTATGTTAGGATCTACATTTCCATCCGTACGAGAGTTATGAGGTGTACCTCAGAGTAGTCTCAAGTTTGGTGAACCAGCAAAATTTTGTCTTCATAATAAAGAAAAAAATTATGCAAAGTGGTGTAGATAAGTCAGAATTCAAAGCAATATGGGTGGTTAAAGATGATGTTGTATGTCTAGTTGCTCACACAACCTTTAAAACAATGGACAATTGTCTTTGGTACCTGGACAGCACATGCTCAAGACACATGTCTGGTGACAAGGCCTTATTCAAGAGTATTAAGTCTAATAGTGTAAGCACCGTGATTTTTGGAGATGGTAGCAAGTCCAATGTTGAAGGGAAAATGGAATATTAAAATACCTAAACTACCTACTCTTCATAATGTTTTATTTGTTATTGGTCTTAAAGCTAATTTGTTTAGCATTTGTCAATTTTGTGATAATAATCTCTCTGTCCAGTTTTTAAAATATGGGTATAATGTCTACAACTAGTCGGAGAATGGATTCTAAAGGGCAATAGAACATTAGACAATTGCTTTGGAGTCTCCTCAACATAAAATTTGAGTTGTCATAGAGTTTTATTAGATGAAACCGAACTGTGGCATTAACTACTTGGTCATATCAACTTTAGAGACTTGCCAAGAATTTCGAAAAGAGAAGCTGTTGCAGGGTTGCCTAAGTCTCTTAAAGCCAACAAATGGTTTGTGGATCATGCCAAGAGGGAAAACAAACAAGAGCTCAACACAAGAAAGTTTATGATATTCTCACCACTCGCCCACTTGAGCTACTTCACATGGATTTCATAGGTCCAACACAAACTAAAATCCTAGGAGGAAAGAAGTACATTATGGTTGTTGTGGATGATTTTTCCAGATTTACATGGATTATTCTTCTAGGAGGAAAAATCTGAAATATTTGACCTTACCAAGAATCTGTTCAACTTCAAGAGACTACAAATAGAGAATGATATTTTTATCTCTAGAATTCATAGTGATCATGGTAAAGAATTTGAGAATACTAGTTTTTCCTCTTTTTGTGATGATCAGGGCATTTATCAAGAATTTTCTACTCTTATTACTCTACAATAAAATGAAGTGATGGAAAGGAAAAATAAGGTTATTCAAGAAATGGCACGAACAATGTTGAGCAGCAAAATGATGGCTTTGTACTTCTAGGGAAAAGCTGTGAATATAGCAAGTCACATTCTAAATAGAGTTGTTCTGAGGCCTGGCACCAAACATACTCCTTATGGTTTGTGGAAGAATAAAAAAGCCACTGTCAAGTATTTTAGAGTCTTCAGCATCAAATGCTACATCTTGCGAAATCATGAAAACTCATATAAGTTTGATAGAAAGAGTGATGAATGAGTATTCCTTAGATATTCTTCAAATAATAAAGCTTATAGAGTCTACAACCTATGCACAAAAACAATCATGAAATCTGTCAATGTGGTTGTAGATGATATTTCAATCGAGACTACCGAAAGGGAACTTGAAAACTTAAAAGAGATAGTACAAGCTGCTAAAGAGGAGTCACAAGAACAAAGTGATGAGGACCACATAGAGCAAACATCTCAAAACTCACCTCCTCCACAGGACAAAGAACCTTCTTCTAGGATTACTCACAACCATCCAAAAGAAGATATTCTGGGTAAGCTAGATGAAGGTATGAGACTTAGAAAAAGAGTTCTAAATCAAGTTTATTTTTTGTGTTATTTGTCGCAGGTTGAACCCAAGAGTTGAGGAAGTTTTGAATGATGAAAGTTGGGTTAATGTCATGCATAAAAAACTCCATCAATTCACAAGGAACGATGTGTGGAAGTTGGTTCCTAGACCCGAAAATTACAACATCATTGGAACCAAATGGATCTTCAAGAACAAATCTGATGAGTATGGCACCATTGTTAGAAACAAAGTAAGGCTAGTTGCACAAGGATACACACAAGTAGAAATGATTGATGTTGATGAAACCACCCCTGTTGCTCGTCTAGAATATGTCCACATACTACTTGCCATTGCTTGTCATTTAAATTTCAAATTATATCAAATGGATGTCAAGAGTGACTTCTTAAATAGACTTCTACAAGACAAGGTATATGTTGAACAATCCAAAAACTTTACTAATCATATCTATCCTGATCATGTTTACAGGTTAAAGAAAGTACTTTATAGGATGAAGCAAGCATCTCATGTTTGGTATGAAAGATTGTCAGCTTACTTATTGGAACATGGTTTCACTAGAGGACAAGCTGATAGGATACTTTTTATCAGGAAATCAGGTAAACAACTACTTATTGCCCAAATTTATGTTGACAATATTGTCCTTAGAGCAACACTTGACTCACTCTCACATGATTTTGCTACTAAAATAAAATCTGAGTTTGAAATGAGTATGATTGGTGAGCTAGACTTTGTTTTGGACATCCAAGTAAAACAAACTAAAGAAGAAATTTTTTATCTCACAATCTAAGTATTCTAGAGAGCTTGTTAAGAAGTTTGGGATGGAAGGGAAGAGTCATGCTCGTACTCCTATGAGCACTTCAATAAAAATCAGCACAGATCCTACAGGTAAAAATATTGATCCTACTTTTTGTAGAAGCATAATAGAGAGTTTACTTTACATTACAGTTAGTAGACCCGATATAGCCTTTAGTGTTGATGTGTGTGCTAGGTTTCAAGCTAATCATAAGGAATCACATCTTACTGTAGTAAAAAGAATAATTAAATATGTAAGTGTAATTGTTGATTATGGAATTTGGTACTTTAAGGACACTAATTTGACACAAGTTGGCTACTCGGGTGCTGATTGGATTAGAAATGCTGATGATAGAAAAAGTACTTCTAGAGGATGCTTCTATGTAGGTGGCAATCTTGTAGTTTGGATGAGCAAAAAGTAAAATTCAATCTCCTTATCTGCAGCTAAAGCCGAGTATATAATAGTAAGAAGTTGTTGCACACAATTGCTATGGATGAAAAAGATGCTTGAAGATTACGGGTTTTTTCAAGATACTATGACTATTTATTGTAATAATTCTAGTGCTATTAGTATCTCAAATAATCTTGTTCAGTATTCTAGAACCAAACATATAGACATTAGGCATTATTTTATTAGAGATTTGGTCGAGTCTAAAATCGTGTCTTTGGATCATGTGTCCACCGAGCATCAATTGGTTGATTTGTTTACTAAACATTTAGATGGTTTAAGGTTTAAGCTTTTAAGGAAAGTCATCGGTGTGTGTGACATCAAGTGAAGGGTACACTATTCACTTACATTAAAATTTTTGCACATCATTAGGTTAGGACATGCATTTGTTTGTTTGTTTGTTTTTTTTTTCTATTTTTATTTTGCTAGTTTGTTTTGGTTAAATTATTTTCCATTTTTTTTTACTGATATGTCTCTCAGTTCGGGTTGTTTTACAATTGAGCAAGGTGCTAGCTTTATGTGCCAAGTTTTGAGCATTTGAGTCCTCAAACATTGTTAGACTAAAATATTATTAGAATATTACTTTTTAATATTATTATTATTTTGAGATTTGAACAAAATTAAATTGTTTATTATATTTTATGTGAAAGGTTGATAAAGTTGTAATGATGATATGAGATGAGATGAGATGAGATAAAACTGTTTTTATATTCAAACGGGCAAACTAATGAGACTGAGTAGCACCACCCTATATAATTGTGTATAATTTTGAGTAATTCTACTCTTAGCCGACTTAAGTCTCTAACATCACACACCAGTTGAGCTGGTTTTTTTTTTTGTTCCCCTCAAAATGATTCATTTTGAAAACTACTCCCACCATCCCACGTTTTCGACCTTCTCCCCCAAATCTTCCATTCGGATTTGCCCCTCTGCCGTTTCCTTACCAACACCAACTGAACATTGTAGTGAATGGCGTGGTTGAATAGAGTGCTAAAAGAGAAGATGAGCATCTTGCAAGTGTCCATTGGGGGATATAAAACATAAAATGAAGGGAAATTCCGTGGAAGGCGACTTCGTCTTCATCTTTGTGAAAACGAAACCAAAGAGTTGTTGTGGTCGCCGTCATCGTTTTTGTCTTTGTTTGATCCAAATATTCCATCTGTGGTTGTCGTCGTGGGTAGGACCGAAGCTTGTTGCGATCGTCGTCATCGTCTTATCCAAAATGTCATACCATATCTCCCTATCTCTCACGAAGAAGAAAAAAGATGGTAGCCATCAAAACCATTCAAACCTCTTTCACGGCAACCAAACACGGAATTTTCCACACAAAAAGACCCCTCAACACAAAGATTTTTTTCCTGTGCCTCAGCAAACTTTTTAACTGTCGAAACATGCAACGAATATAGAAACTCGGAATTGTATTCTTCTTTTTTCCCTTCGTTTCGTCCAATTTCTTGGGAACCAAATGGAGCAAGATTTTACGGTTATCTTAAATAAAGCAAACGAGCGTTAGCAGTAATGCAAATCTAGTAATGTGTAATGTAGAGAAAGTCATTCGTGGGGATTCGCCTGGCCTTCGTAGATGGAGATGCGTTCGTGGGGATTCGGCATTCACAAATGGAGATGCGTTTTACTCGAAGGAATTGGACCGTTTTACTTAAACCCGGTTGGCCACATCAACTGGTGTATGGAGTTGGAGGCTAGATCGGCTTAGGACTAGATTTTCTCTTAAATTTTTCTGATTTTACAAAATCTGTCAAGGTTTTCAATTTTATCAATATTGATACTTAAATAATAATAATAAGACTCGCAATTAAATACCGTTAATCTCCTATTAAAAAACTAGCAGGAGGATTACGACGTGGCATATTAATGTCATAAGATGTATTGATACCAGGTGTTAGTTTTTTCTAACGTAAGATTGATACAGACACTTAATTGCAATTATTTTTTATTCTTAAATACCAATTTGTAAAAGTTAAGAAAATGTGAGTTTGATATATAAAAACGTGAAAATGCATATACTTTTCTGAAAAAAAAAAAAGAGTTGATCATGGCTCCTCTAGCGTAAGAAATGATGAATAAAAATTTTCAATTATGAGAAAGCCTAGTCCAACACTATTTATGTCTAAACCTTACCTATTTTTTCACAAATCCCTTAGATAGGCTTAGCGGTAATTCACACTTGTGTCGTAAGTTTAACTTAGAGATAAATTTAATCACTTTAATAAATCTTCAACATTTCACTTTACATATGATTCAGATTTCTCTTAAATTAATTAATTACACTCTTATTTAAAGGTCTAATAAGTAAAATATGAAATTAAGGACCAAACCAAAATCTCTACTCTAATTTCATTTCGTCTCAAATGATATACGTGTGGGTTTGCGTTGGTTATTTATTATTTCTTCAATCATTTTTGCTCTCTTAATACTTGATGCATTGAAATGAGCACTCTCACTAAGGGATGTAAACGAGCCGAGCTCCAGCGAGCATGGGATGTGCGAGCTCGGCTCATTTACAAGACGATTGAGCTTGGGCTCGACTCGTTTATAAGCCGGGCCTAAGTTGTAGATTGAGCTAGACTCGGTTACAGGTAAAGCAAACTCCAACTCGGCTCGAGATTGAAACTTTATCTGTAAATGCAAAATAAATAATAAAAAATTTAAATAAATGCAAACGTGAAATAACAAATTAAATACAAATTTAAATCATGAAGCCTTCATGCTCTACAGTATGACTAAGGTACATTAAATGATATTGACATCCTAATGGAACAAGTGAATCAAAAAATACTTTACAACAAAAAATTATGGAACTAAGTACATTAAACTTCAAAACAAAAAATGCGGAGTAAACTCAATAAAGTTCCCAGTCTTCATGAATGGAGGCTATGGAGCCAGAAATCTTGACACCAACTTATTGCCCTACATACACTAATACACTAAAAAAATTAAGCTTATTTTTAATCTCTTGCATGATTACTCAAGTACTTTTAACTTAGTAATAATGTTAAGGGATGTTTGACAGGAATGCAAATCTTAATTTGCCTCAACCATCAATGTCATATCTCTAACATAGTTATACAATACAATCACACAAGCAATCTAAGAAATAAAATAAACCATCAGAGATTCATGTATAGAGTAGGCATGCCGCAAGTTACATACCAGATAAGAAAAACATAGCAACTTGGCATGACACAAGAAGATAAATCAGCAGCCAGCAGTAGGCATACACTAATACACTAAAAAAATTAACTTGTTTTTAATTTCTTACATGATTACTCAAGTACTTTTAACTTAGTAAAATAAAATAAACCATCAGGTATAGTAGTAGGCAAGTTACAAATAATTAAGATAAAATAGCAACTTAGCACACAGAGAAGATAATAAACATAGACAAGTTACCAAACCAGATTCTCTTACAGAAATTAGCATAACACAAGTTACCAATTTCAGTCATAATCAAAACAAAATCAGCAAGTTACCAAACCAAAACAAAATCAGTATGACACAAGAAAATATCAATCTTGGCCAAAATCACCATGATAGCAACTCAGCAAGTGATCAAACCAAAACAAAATCAATATGACACAAGTTCACAACAAGTTACTAAACTTCAACAAAATCAGCCAGACAACTGCAGTTACTAAATTTTAACAAAATCACAATGACAAGAAGTTACCAAACTTCTACAAAATCTGAAATCACCATGACAGAAGTCAGCAAGTTCCCAAACTTGAACAAAATTACCATAACAACAACATGCATACACTGATACATTAAAAAATATTAATCTCATTTTTAATCTCTTACATCATTATTTAAGTACTTTTAACTTACTAATATTGTAAATGGATATCTGGTAGCATTGCAAAATTTAATTTGCTATTTACAAAATTTAGGAAATCTGGATGGTGAGGAGTTAGAACTAAGAAATTACCTGAACTGTAATGACTCATATCATCCCAAATAAAATCAAATAGAATAACCAAATTGTCCAAATATTTAAAAGTAAAATGTGGAAATAATACAAACTGAGTCTCTATGACTATGGCAAGCGAATTTGAGTTTCAAATGAAACATCATTCTATTGACAAGAAAAAACATTAGTTAATATTTCTATAAATAATTGGTGTATAAAATAGTAAAATAGCAACTTAAAATTCAAGTAAGTGTAACACTTACAGAATTAGTTGATATTTTTTAAGCTCATATAATACTCTAACCCAATCAGACTCACATGACAACATCTATGCAGTTTTAGTTGACAATGAAGCTCAATAAGGATCAATGATTTTGTCTCCTGCGCTGAGTGTTGATTCTAAGCTAACTGTGGTAATTAGTGTAGCCAATATATCTTGGGCCAATCTGGACAAAATTCGAAACTTGAGACTATTTGTTTTCCACCATTCCAAGGCATCGAAACTTGCATATAAGCCCTCTTCATAGATATTTATACTCTCCTCTTAATAAGTATCCAGTTCTGATTTAATAGGCTGCACTATATCAATACTTCTAACAAAAGATTTAAATAATGACTGGCTACTTTGCTTACTTCTCCCAGCACTTGGGGAACAACTGGAAGTAAGACTTCGAGCATTTTCCTGCTCTCTTTGTGCCTCAAGAGTTGAATTGTATTCCTGAACATACTCATCATATAACTCATGTAACACTTGAGAGACATGCTCAATATTCTTAAAAGCTTCCAGCTGTTGATAAATTAAAGGAAAACAAAATTGGATCGGGAGTTGAGTTGAGAAGTCGAGTCGAGCTTCATACGAGTTTGTTCACGAACATTATTCGAGTCGGTCGAGTTTTATACGAGTTTGTATCATTTAATAATCGAGCCTAGTTCTGTGTTTGTGAACGATCTATTTAATATTCGATTCAAGTTTAATCGAGTTGAATTCAAGCTGCCTGTCGAGTGGCTTGTTCATTTTACAACTGAGAGTCTCAGACAAAATTTTAGGGGTGTTGGACGAGTTTGCCCCTATCCCACCCCAGCATGGGTGGGGGGAAATTTTGGGCCCCCGACCTTGGCACTGCCTCCCATGGGCAATGCCCTCGTCCGAACGTACGAGGGTGGATTGGCCCCCACAACCGCCATCCCACCCATGACCAAAAATAGCAGGAAAATACCAAAAAAAATACAAAATAATTGAAACACAATAAGAAATCCACAAAATCACGTATTCATCCATAAAAAATCCACAAATCCACTCACAAGAAATTGGAAAATAACAAAAAAAAATGTTAATAACAATAGATCTATGAAAAGTTATTCATTTTCTTTCATGTTATAGATTTGAGCAAAAATTCAAATAATCATGGCCACGAATGGCAGTGGGTCTCTTTGCAAACTCACGATCATTTGTGGCTTTAAAGACGAGAAGAAAAAGTAGAGGAGTAGAATAGGTGAGAAAATTCAAGAGACATGCTGGCGAGAGAGAGAGAGAGAGAGAGAGAGAGAGAGAGAGAGAGAGAGGTGGGGAAGGGTTAGGTTTTAATTTAAATCCTAACTCTAAAATGAAGTATTTAAATAGTTTTATTTAAAAAACAAAACAAAACCTAAAATAAACAATGTTATTTTATTATAGAAACTTATTTTTCGATATATATATATATATATATATATATATGCGGGCGGATGCCTGCACACCCCCGTCCCAGCCAAGCAGATGTCGGACAAGGTGGGGCTAAGTGGCAAGGGGTAGTGCCTCGCCGCCCAACCCTAAGGTCAATATTGAGTCAACAACAAAACATTCGGGCACTGAGAAACTTAATAAATTTTCAAGTAGATAAAAATAACCTAAATAGTCTTTGGGTCTGTTTGGGGTTGCATTAGTAGTCTTAAAAAAAATACTTAAAGAGCCTTAAAAAATCTTTAACAAGAAAATCAGATTGCTTGGGTGTTACATATTAAAGTATTTTTTAATATCAAATAAGCTAAAAAAATATGTTTGAGAAAAAATAGTGATTTTCCTCAAACGTGATTTTGCGGATAATGCGAAATGTAATTTAAATTTTAAAAAGACTGTCAATGTGCAAAAATATTTATACAACTTTAAAATAATTACAACTTTTAAACTTTCAAATATATAGTCATAATTTTTTTTAAAAAATCAAATGATCGTTTATTCTACATCAGAAAATATTTTTTTAATTTGTTTCCAAACAAATGTAACATGTTTGAAAGTACTTTAAACACATGGTTACCAAACAATAAATAATTTTCTAATAGTATCATTTATTACTTAAACTATAAGTTATACGTCTTAAAGTTATAAGTTATATTTTTTATATAAGATTTTGTGTTATTTTTTATATATAAAATACATCTAACCTATTATATTTATATCTATATATATTTTCATAACAACATATTATATTTATATTTAATTATATTAGTTTGTGAGCTTTATTTTATAATATCTTGTTTATGCCTTACTGCTCTTTTTCTTTTGAGGTCTTTACTGCGTCAGGTATGGCCAGAATTGTTGGACCTGGAGACCAAATTTTAGGTGGATGAGTACACTGCAACCTGCGATGCTTTCATGGGTACGTCAGATCAAACCAAAAGAAGGCAGTGTTTCTTCGTTTGCCAAACTGCATATATTTCAATCGAATCGGTTCATATCTACTTTACTGACAGCTCCTGGAACATCTACTAATACCATTTGATTCAAATCACCTTTCGTGTAAGGAAAAATATATATATATATATATATATAAATTTTAAATAAAAAAAATTATATGATATAGACATAAAAAAATTATATAAAATAAATTCACAAACTAATATGATTTTATAAAATCTATTATATCTATTTTATAAAAAAAATAATTTTTTAATCTGATGTACTATATCAATCTATATTAATTTGTGAATTTATTTTTATATAATCTCTTTATAGTTAAAATATTTTTTAATAAAAAAAACCCATAAATTTTTATAAAAAAATAAACCCCACTTAAAAAATATATTAAAAAAACTATTCTTTATCAATTGAACCTACTTTTTACAAAAGATTTGTCTAAAATTTGTTTATTTAGAGCATGTAACTATCATTACTCAAAAGCAAGAGCTTGCAAGGCTCAATGATTTAATTTCACACCAAGCATTTTCTGCAAACTCTCATCAACTCAAATGGAAGGAAAATCATCCAGCAAAAAAGAAAAAAAAAATCATCTTTTTTTTGGGTGGATTCTTACAAACTTTCACCTGCATTTTATTCAACACCAAAAATTGCCTTCCACGCCCCCCCCCCCCGTGGTTCTTAGTCATCATGTTGATCTCCAAATTCAACCTATCTCACCGAACCGCAGGTGAAAAATGGGGGGCCAGGAGGTATAGGTAATAAATATATCCTTCGTAGAAGCATAAAAAAGAGTTGTGACAAAAGAGCCAAAGTGGGGGCAACTTTAACCCGATTGATCGGGTAAAGGTTCTGCTGAACTTGGAACCGAGTGCGGAGATGAACCGGCCTCTTCGGCTGAATCCTCTGAAGTCTTTGTATCAGACTTCTCATGCTTGTTGCTTGCAGCATCATGTTTCTGGACCCAATCAGGAAATCTTGATGATTTAGAAGGGGAAGACTCAGATGAGTGGGCTGTTGACATGCTTCTCGGATAGCTAATAAGAGATGAATCAAGCATAGGTACATTAGGGAGGCCCAGACTGTAGTTATGAGGATACGCAACAACAGGGTGATCATATTTGCAAGTTGGGCCATACTTGCAGACTCCATACATACTGTAGTAAGAACAGATAGCTTGCCCCTGCACATTGCAGAACCAGGGGTCAGCCCAGCCACTGATGGTACAAAAACAAAGAACTAAAAGGGACAAAATTTCGCTGGTTTATTCAATAACTAAGGAATTCCTCCAAAAACTTGCAGTTTGCAAAAGAACAATAAAAGAAAAAAAAAATCTTTAAAAAACATTCATGATATTCCAAATTATTCCCAAGTTTCAAGCAATTATGAAAGCAGACAGCAAGAGCAAAATGCATCTTACTGTATATAAAAAAGATGAAGAACTTACTGGTCTCAAGGGAAGGCTGGGCAGGATTGGCACTGATTGCGCAATCCTTTCTTTTGGGTGATGGTACTTGCAATCAGATCCATATTTGCAGGTTCCAGTGTTCATAAAATACCGGCACTCTGGTTGGTCGGGTCTCTCAGGGAGACTCGGAGTAGTTGCTGGTAACATCCCTCTGGAACCCAACTCACCTAGATTCTTGGGGTTGTATATAAAATTGGAGCTAAGAAGAGTGGTGGAACTGTTAGGAGACAGAGGGCTCATGTTTCCCTGAGCAAGAATGAAAGCATGATCAAAAGAGAGAAGAGAATCCCAACTCATCCAAACAATTCATCTCGAGCCCCACCAAGATTCAATAACTTCTCTGGGTTCCATCATCAATAACATCTTTTGGTGACATCATCATATCCATAGCCAAAAACAAAAGGAAGGCATAACCTAATCATTACCATGTCTATACACATATGAAGACGGACTTAAGCTATGCAATCACTGCAGCATAAGCCATCTAGGAGCATAAAAGTGTTCAACTTAAGGAGTTTATGTGTCTATACAGTATGTGTACATCATACTTGGGCTATATCTACTTTTTGTTTTTGGATATGGCTGCCTGAGGTAGGATATGAAATGTCACCAATCGTCCTCTTTATACTTCTTGGTATGTCAAATAACTTCTGCAACTAAAAATTATGTCAGACATTTGTTGATCTTTAAACGTCAATCCCATAAACAAGACTGTTGGTTTCAATAACACTCCAACCCAGCTCATCCAAATAAACAGGCAATGACTGACTGTAGCAAAGTACAAGGTACAGTGAGGGCTGCAGGTTAGCCACCACAACAGAAAAATCATAGAAGCAGTTTGACATTCTTGTGACGAAAGGCAAGTCAAAACATCTTCAAAATGAATGTGAAATAACCTTTACAATGGTGTCAACTATACTTGCTGATCGCTTTGGATCTTTCCTAGCACCATAGCCTCCAAAATCACCAAATAAAGCTAGAACATGGCATTATTTTTCCAAAACCGCCGCATAAGAACTAAATGCAGAGGTTGAAAATAATGATAAACAGCCAATTATAAAACAAACAAGGGCCAATGATTGCAAAAGACACTTTTTTTTTTTTTTAATAAAAAATAAGTATGATTGCATTACACACGTTACCATTGACTTATAAAAACAAAAGACTTTCAAACAAGAATCGTTTAATTTAAGATATTATGTACTGACCATGTATGTGTTCCAGCCCTGTGCAGATACAATGCCTGGAGGAGGAAGAACAACAGGCATGTAAGATTCTGGACCTGGTAAACGCGGGCTAGATATATATGAAACTCTCGGAAAAGACCATGCAGGAAGTCCACCAGCATAAGGTTGACCTGGTGAAGGCACAACCGTTGAGCCCATGGATCCAAAAGCACCATGTCCAGCTACTGGTAAAAGAGTTCCAAGTGATGCAGGCTGTGGATGATGGAACTTGCAAGCACCTCCAAACTTGCACGACACAGTTCGCATGTAATAAGGACATGGTTTTTCTTCCTAAACAAGATCATAACAATATGTCCTCAATGGACAAAAAATACAAAAAAAGAAGGTTGTATTTTTATTTTTTTTTTGCATTTATCGCAAACTAATCAGTAAATAGAACTAAAACCACAAAGATAAGGACCTGACGCATTGGGAGACCTAAAATGTTGAATGAGACTGGTCCAGCACCACGCCTGTCCCTTGGATGATGATATTTACATGTTGATCCATATTTGCAGGTCCCTGTCTTCAGAAAATACTGCAATGCATGCCCCAGTTGAAAATTCATAAACTACTAGTGTCTCAAAAAAGCACAAATAAATCCCCAAGAACAATTAGCATTATTGGTGGAGGTGAATTCCAAGTCTATTTAAAAATTGATAACAAAAGATCATAGAGGTGGATTGAGCTTTTATTTTAAATTGTGGAGAACTTCAAGCTAGAACAGCATTATCCTTAATAGTGAAAACCACATCATCTTCTTTTTGAATGTTAGTATTACTTCCTTTTGCAGAAAAATTTGACATCATTCAGAAGTGTTTGCATACACAGAAATATTCCATCATATACAGATAATATAACAAGTGAAAGGAAGTCTCAATGACAGAATCTGTGTTTCCATCCTAAAATAATTGAGACTACGAACAATGTCTGCTACTGGTGACAAAACTTAAGAACAGAAAAGCAATTTCAATTGTCCAAAATTGATTATATTATTTGAGAACACGTGATGATCATCAGAATTCTGTTAGAATAATCTCATTACAAGGCTGCTGTCAAAAAGCTTTCTGCTTTTCTTTCTATGTTTAGTAGAGATTCTCACACCAAATTCATGTTTCTCCAAAACTGTATGCAGTTTGAATACTTTTTTCAGGAGTCTTAAATTTGCAATAGTTTAAAGTAATACTTTTCCCTACATATATAATTAAAACGTATATGAGATTAAAAGCAATAACACAAGCAAACCACATTGTATTCTTTGTTTTTGGTACTTTCAATCCTACAGATCATTGTAAACAGTAAAATAAGAGAAGCAACAAAGAACAACTGCAATTTTCTTTCTTTGGTTTTTATATTTTTTTAATTTATAAAAACAATACCACTAGATTCAAATCATACCCCACAGTCAGGCTGCCCAACTCTTTCAGGGAGTTCAACACTGTACGGAGCACCCTACACATCATAATTTGATAGAAGGGGTTAAATTACCACAAAAGGTATGCTGGAAAGCTAAAACCAGCAAAAACAAAGATAATCTCCAATGGGATGTACACGGCAAACAAAATCGTTTATTTTTTACAAGATTTAAGTACTCAACTCCCTTCATTTAAGATACCAAAAATAAGTGCTTGATTACCTGTGAAACATAAGCAGGGTGATGATATCGACAATTACTTCCATAACCACACAATCCAGTTCTCAAATAATACAGGCAGTCAGGTTCACCAGGTCGATCTGGATATGGACCAGATTGGACTGCACCACCACCCTCCAGATTACCATTGATTTTCAACCTCCAAAATGCTTCTGAAATTATTAAAAATCCCATATAATCAAGATTGAATGGCATGAATCTGCATTGCATAAAAATTCCTCAAGGTACCCAAAAATAGCAAACCCGCATATCAATAAAAAATAAACATCAAGGAAAAAGAAATAAAAGAACATCAAAGAGAGTAATTCAAAAGCATGAATTAATATTGGAATTTGATTGTATCAGCGATCAAACTTCCTGAAAACACAAAAAAACACGTCACTGTGATCAACCTAAAAAGCTTGATTCGTCGCAGGCCTCAAAATTCATTGCACTAACAATCAATGTTCCTCAAAATCAGAACCGAGATGCCATCCAGCAAAGGGAACAAGGGAAAATTACTTGGTTCCAACAATCCCAAAACTTCAACTCATACATCATATAAGCTCCCCAAAAGCCAGAATCTTCAGGACATCGATACGCATTTTACCATGGATCATAACCTCATCAAAACACCCACATAGCCCCAAACACATAAAGCTAGAACAATAACACAAAAATCCAATAATTTCCGACTTGAACCATTTACACATAAAGCTAAGTTGATAGCAGTGAGTACTACAAGACCACGATCAAACCCAGAACAAAAAAAGGGAACAGATCTCTAAACTACTCAAAAAGATGCCGAAAATACAAAAGTACCTTCAATGGTATTATCGGAATGATTATGCGTAGCATTCTTCTGGACCTGCCGGTTTTCTGGCATCGGTAGCACAGAAAAATGCGTCAACCCGCCTTCAACTTTTTTGTCCTCAATTCCTCCAATCAAACACAGACGAAATTCGTGAATCTTTCACGCCAGTCACAGAAAGGGTATGATTTCGAGCGAATATTGGCGATCAAAGTCGGTGAAATTGAAGGGAATGGAGAAAAAAAAAGTTGCTAAAAATTATATAACAAATAGAAGAAAAGAAAAACCCAGAGAACCACGTTTTTTTAAGAATCAATGCGATAAATCTAAGACGTATATAACTATATATACCGATTCTATAATTTTTCGGTATTTTTTTCCTTTTCCTTTTCCTTTTTTCCGTTTGGAAAATCTCTTGGATCTTTGAATTTGAAAACCTGGAAATAATATAAAATAGTAATAACAGTTTTTAACAGTGTAATAATTCCTGTACGACTTGTAAATTTTGGACCTGGTTCGAAATTACGATTTCGCCCACTCCTCCTATATTTTAATTAATTATTATTTCAATAAATAGAAAACTTAAAATACATCGTACCAGTTAAATTTATTAAAATTGAGAAAATCTAATTATCCAATACTTTCATTTATTGTATTTAGATCAATGTATGGTATATTTGTAAATTATTTTAAGTGAATGGTGTGATGTAAAGAAATTATTTTTTATTATATTATTATGATATTATTTATTAATATTTAAATTTTTTATTAGAAATAAAAAATTAATTTCTTTGTAGAGCATTAATTTTAAATAAATATAATAAATCAAAATATTTTAATTTTTATGAGTGTGTTTTTTAGGTCTGAGATTTATCATAATCATGACCGTCAGCAGGTGGGGGAGATCAAATTTGGGCCCTTGAATTTGAATCAATAGCGGGACCCACGTGAGATTCTGAATTTGTGGATGGCATTTTTCTAATTTTTTTTTTTTTTAAAATCCTTTCTTTTATGATAAAATTCTTTTAGAAAAATTATAAAAATGGTTTTTAAAATTAATAGAGAAATGCGAAAAATCGTCGCCGTCAAAGCGCGCGAAAGAGATTTCGGGGGGTGCACGTGAGGGGTGGGAAAAGTTGCGTGGCAAGATTTGGAGCGTTGGATGTGAATATCTTTTTTCGAAGGAGGTGTGGGACCCGACGGCTAGCGAGAAAACGAACGTCTCTTATTTGATACGCTGAAGGATGTTGGGGCCCGCCAGACGGAGGATCAAACGACCCCGTTATCTCCAAATTACAGACTTCCGAAACTGACCCTCTAAGCGCACACAAATTTTAAATGATGATGGGCTTAATTAATTTTTTTTTTCTTTTAATAAAAGGAAATAAATACTGCCTTTGATTCGTTAATATTTGCTCTCATACTTAATTCACCATTAGTCATTTATATACAAAAGACGTATACGTTGAGGTGATTATTGGATCATAAAAGATAATTAGATTTAGAAATAAAATGTGTATTCTACACACCGGTTTGAGAATAAAATAATTCTAGAAGTAAAATATAACACGCACATAATATTGGGCAATATTAAAAAGTGAAAGTACTTCATTTCATCTCTTCTTGTCATTATAATTTTTCTAAATTTTCATACAAAATCTAATAAACAATTCAATTTTTTCAAATTTTAAAACAATTAATAATATTAAAAAATAATATTCTTATGATATTTTTTTCAACTTTCAACTTTCATCTCAACTCAACTCATTATCCAAACGGCACCTAAATCTTAAAGGATTGTCCTTAATGGAATCACTATACAACTAGTATTTCATCTCATCTCATCATTAAAGTTATACTTGGAACACAAACCCTAATCCATATCAAACAAATTACTGATGAGACTTACTACTTTTACAACTTTCTATAAAAATGTTAAATCTATCTCAAATTATTTCATAACACATATCTTAGTCAGTCTATTTACATTCAAATATATTTCAATGAGACTCGTAAAATATTATTATTCACAAATCAATTCGGATCATTTAAAATCATATCATCATCCAAAGACAACTTAAGAGTAAAGTAAAGCTAGATGGAGTTCAAGGATTAAGATTCTCTTTCATTTTCAATATAAAAAGAAGATGATATACAACTTTTTTTTACAATTTTTAAATAAAAATAATTTAAATAAAATGATTTATAAAAATAACATGATTTTATAAGAATCCATTTATTTGAAAAAACGATTTTAGAAAAGGATGGTATCATAGTTAATAGAGTAAATAATACTCTCCATCTTCTTAATGTAAACAGAGAGAATCGGTCCAAAGGAAAAAAGGTGAGCAATAAAGTGTTGGCCAATGAGGTAGCAAGGGAGGGTGGGGGGAGGGCCAAACTTTTCTTTGTCTCCACTCTCCAACCCTTCATTTTCACACCGGAGAGGAAAAAAAAAACTTCCTGCGTTAGAGATGGCAAAAGCAGGTGGTGCGAGCCAATCCGAATGTGCCAGCTGTTGTCCTAGAATTAGATGGGCAAAGAGAATTGGACAGTATGACTCTAAGGTTGTGTTTGGATGTTGAAATGAGTTGAGTTGAGTTGAGTTGAGATGATAAAATATTGTTAGAATATTATTTTTTAATATTATTATTATTTTGAGATTTGAAAAAGTTGAATTATTTATTATATTTTGTGTTGAAATTTGAAAAAGTTGTAATGATGAGTTGAGAGTATTTAACTAACCAAACGAAGCCTAAATACAAAAAATCTACTCAACCTCCTACTATTTATACAACCTCCACACTCTACATTATTTTTAATTTTTATTATTTTTTTCTTTTATTAAATATTTATTATATAAATAATGAATAAAATAATTTAAAAATATTAAATTCAAAAAAAAATTAAAAAAAAATATTAAAAATTTAAAAAATTTAAAAAAGTGTGGAGCGTGGAGTGTGATGGAGGTTGTGTAGCAAAGCTCCTCCAAATATGCACACCAATCCAAACGTTTTTTTTTTTTTTTTCCTTTTAAGTATTTTTTAAATATTTTTAATTATTAAAAAAATATAATTTTATTAATAGTTATTTTTTTAATTATTAAAAAAATTAAAATATATGAATAAATACATTTTAGTAAGAATATTTGAGAGTCGTGTCACTTGTAGTAACTACATTGCACCGACACACAAAGACCCGTTAGCCAAACATGTCAACGTAGTTTCTGGTTCTGACTCTGACAATTTGAGCCCCACCTGAGTCTAATGCCTTCGCTTTTCTGCAAAACTTGCTTGTTCTTGTGCCCAGCCAGCAGCGCCATGGCCGTCGAGAGCAGGCAAATGTCTTCTTCAAGTAAAATAAAATAAAATAATAACAATTAATAATCACACGTCAAAGGCTAAAAAGCCTTTTAGATTTCTTAAAAACTTTTTAGTGCAAATACATTTAAGAGAATTGTTTACTACTACGAGATGTTGAATCTTAGATCTTGAAGAGAATAATAACTTAAATTTTCACCACTTGGGATTAGCACAATTTTGATATTTTCTGTGACCCTTTTTTTTTTTTTTTTTTGCCTTGCATTTTAGTTAGTTATTTTCTGCAGGCTAGGTGATGCCAAAGGCACGACACTCCTCAACGTTATAAGGCTTCAGGAGCAAGATAATATTAATCTTGCATCTCAACCTTCATTAACCAAAAGCTCAACTAAAGCCATGTGTGCTACTATGTTACTAAATTTTAATTCTCAACACAAGAAAGAAAGAAAGAAAGAAAGGAAGAGCTTTCTTTGGATACTGAACGGTATGGGGAAAAAAAACCCAAATTGCCGTTTCTACCAAAGAAGGTAGTTGACGGTTGGTGGGGAAAGTTATGGCGGCATAATTATTGCAATTCATAGGTCAAGTAAAGGGGAACAGGCGATACCAACAAGAATTTATATTTATATTTATTTGGTAGGGGGGGGTGTTAAATAAATTAAAATATGGTCCAGATCTGATTAGACTAGTAGCTAGAGCAGGAGTCAAAAGATAGGTCTATTATTCTTGCATAGCCATTTAAAATCTATATAGAAACTTTACATCAATAGATAATCACATGAAGATTTAGCAGTAAACATCCCCAAAAGATAGATATATTGCAAGAAGTACCCAAGCAAAAGTGAGAAATCACAGTGTTCCCGACATGTAATTCCTATAATATATGTTGTTAACTGAAACGAGTCTTAAATTAAACCACGAATGTCATGGCAATGCACTAGTGCCCGCTTAATATATATATATATATATATATAAACCTAAACTTTAGTTTGCTTCTTCTGCATTTGTGTACGAAACTCCAACCCCACCAGTATACCCCTATTCCCGCCTATGTATCTACAGCTTCAAAAAATATTTCTTTTCAAAAAGAGTATTTACGGAAACCTGTCAGCACTGCCTCAGCAGAAGAACATTGAAGCCCTGACTCTCTTGTGCAATCTCGGGAGCTCCGGAATGGGGATACTCCCTACCGAAGTGCCACTTCCTGAAGAGGTTTCCGCTAAATCTTCAAACTTCATGAACTGCCCCATCTGATGTGCAGCAAGGTGGGCATAACATATGGGCGCCACTGGACAATGAAAAATGGGAGTGAGATGGAGAAACAATATATAGCAAAGCAGCAGTTAAAGTTAACTCTTCATAATCTAAAAGTGATGAAAGTACCAATTGAAATTGCAGTTGTACTCCTCTGATACCTGAAATAATCCAAAAGTGGACAATAACTTTAGTTGAAGAAGTTAATGGAATCAGCTCACATATGAAACTAGAAAGCTTACACATATGACAATGAGTGGATCAGATTTTGCAATTCATCAGGAGAGAAACCAATCTCGTCGACCAAGACATGATAGTGTGCTGGCCTAGAAGTTCCCTATACCAGTTGAGAAAACATTCAAAAAGAATGATTGGAAGCTGCTTGAATGAGAATATGTAAGCGGCAAAGGGAAAAAAAGCATATCATGCTAAGCCCTAAACAGTTGGTACTCAGAAAACATTTGCTCCCTTTTTCCTTTTTCTGATTTGTAAAATCTACACACGCATCCAGTAGGTCTTGAATTCACAACTTCAGCATCCACCCTTAGGTCTGATATACTATCACACCCATATGGCAAGTAGGTATAACAAAGTTTCCAAGTGCTTAACCAAGAATCAATTTGCTTAAAAAATTCTAAAGATGAAAACATTAATGAAAAAATGAAGAGGCAATCCACTAAAATATCTTTGCATGCTACGTTTTATCATTCCTATAAGCAGAGTTCAAATGCAGGTGCATATTAATTTACTCCTGTCGAGTTAATTTTTTTAAAAAACAAAACTTACAATCATCCCTGCTTGAGCGCACATGTAGAAATCATAGTTCCTAGGGTGCACAATTTTTGTGTCCACAACAGTCCCTGGAGAGAGAGAGAGAGCAAGTCAAAAAAAACCAAGTAGGTCATAAGTACATAATGTATCTTAAAAGTAGCAGACCGGGTGGAACATTTTCAGGGCCTCCAGCTAGAAATAGCTTTGTGTGGTGATTCTTCTGAGCCACAATCACTGTGAACTTGGGAATGTCAACCTCTCCAAGATGCTGGTATGCCTGTAATTAGAGAAGATAACATCTAAATGTGGAAGGTCATTGAGAACAAAAGCCTGCATACCATCCTAAGCTCAGCATCATTTACATTAACAGAAAATGGCAGCCCCACAGAACAATACTGTGTGAAATAGGCAGTACACTTGTTTTTCTTTTCTTTTGATAGGTGGAATGGGAGGCAGAAAACTATATGATTTGACCACGAGGACTAAAGTTAAATGCACAGAGACATTAGATATGAAAATTATAAAAAGAAAGTCACAGTTGTCTAAGAACCTTTATAATTTGATCGAGCTCGATGTTCAAAACCTGGTTAAATTGTGATTCGCTCACTCCATCCCTACGAAAAAAGAGTTGTAAAGAGAGAAAAATAGGTGTTATGAGTATTAAAAACACTCAAAAGTAAACCTAATATCTGATACAAAAATGCTCATAAAAGAAATTCATAATGTGCACCAAAAGCAAAGCAATTTAAATTGTATCACATCAGATGCAAAAGCTACAAAGCTAAGCTACAGGAATCTGCTATCGTTAATATTGAATCCTAACATTTAAAAAAACATAGAAGCCAGAGAAGCACTACCCTTTCATTCTACAACTAAGCCAAAACAGGTCAAACTACACATAGTATTTCTATATTCCGGCCCAAAAAATAAAATAAAAGAAGATAATACATTCTTGCATAAAAAGGATATGATTTTTCATCCAAGAAAAGGGATGTTATTTCAACACTATAGAAAAAAGAACGTAACCAAACCTCTTTGTGAATACTAGTTTTACTCTCTATGCATTTTGAATGTGTAACATATCTCAGTCTCTTCCCATTTACGTTGTCTTCTCAGAGGGCCATTAGTACATTTATGTAGTTTTTACATAGCTTCTTCTGGCGTTTTTTTCTTTTTCCCTCAAGCAGTAAATTAAACATGGTAGATGGAGATCATCAACTTATTTGAACAAAAATTCCGATAAATTTAAACTTGATCTTTAATGCTTCAACAGAATTCGATCCGGGAATACAATTTAATTTTACAAAAAATGTTTCCAATGATTTAATAAACCAAAATACCAAAATCAATAAACAAATCTAGTGATACCTGAAAAAAATAATCTGAGTCGGTTTGCGTCCATTGCTAGTTTGGAAGAAGTCGACAAGCAGTTCCCTGCAATCCAATAAAAATTTAAGAAAATTTTGACAATCTTTTATTACATCTTATGACTGTCTGATATAGGGGTTAAGGACCTGAAAAAAAGATACTAGCAAACATGCAGAAGACTCAAAGTATTCAAACAGAAAGAATAAACACAGCTGTCTCATGCACAGTGACAGCATTTAATCTAAAAGTAGAATGGTAACCTGTGGTCATTTAAGCATTAAGAGAAAATATATAACAGGGCAATATACAATAGCCTAATTGTGATACTAATTAACAAAACATGTATTTAGAATTTTTTATCAAAAAATAACTGGTAGGAAAGATATTTTTAGGTGCTTTATGAAAGAAATTGATGAGTAATAACCAGAAAATGATTTTATTGAATGTTGATCTCGATGATATCTAATAACTCAATGTACCTGATGATACCATCATCGCTTCCATTTTCCAAAGGCTTGTACAAAGCATCAATCATCTCCACCTTAGGTGATTGTGTTCTTACAGATGCTCTATACCTTGATATCAGTGGCCAACATCGAGAACCAACAACCTGAAAGTAAAAACATGTTGAAGCAGCAAAAACATAAAAATAAAACAGCCATTGGTCAATATGTTAGAAATGAAATGCATAGGAAATTACCGCAGCGATAGAAGGGATATCTGATCGACCCGGAGACCCATGCGAGACATCCATTCCCAAAATCAAGGTAGGGGTACCATTTATCAGAGGAACCCGTGAGGAGTGCTCTATGGCCAACAAAGAATTTATTCCTCCAAGCTATATAAAAGATTGAAAAAGACAACAGAAGAAAAACTTATAGTAGATTATCAATAAGCAAACAAATATGTAAATATCACACTCAAATTCCACATTTACCTTAGAATTTATTTTAAGAAGCACGTTAGTGAGGTACTGATCATTAACTTTAGTAGGGGAAATGCACTGTGTGAATATGCCAAAGTCACTTAGACTTTTTTTCTTCCAAGGCCCTTGAATATGTAAAACAACATTTATTGATCATGTCATCAAAGGCAAGGTAAATCCTGCAGAGGTAAGGCATGAAAGAGAATGAAGCCATACCATAAATTTCAGAGTTTTTCTTCTCTGACAAGACACAAAGGATAAATTCAGGCGGGCCACCAGGAAGCTTTGCCATCATCTGTTCAAACATCTTTTCAACTCTTGCAACAGGGCTGGCTCTTCTACTTTGTGCATCTTCCTCAATCAGTGTTTGCGGGCGTTCAATATGCTGCATAGGTATTAGAGTGGGTTAAAAACAAAGGAAAGAATGATAAATAGGTGTGGTCCAGAACAGTTGTGCTGTAACCTACGATGCCTTTATTTCTTCCACAGTTGATAAGCTCCCGTGAAATATAACTAGTATCACAGCGTGCAGAGAAATTGACAACAATCCAACTGCTAATTTGAACGGGTTTCAAAAGTTGCTGCAATGCAAGAAAACAGGACTGCATCTAAATCAGCTAATCAAACGTAAATGATGCAAATAAGAACGGGATAAACAGAACTTTCTCACAGAGAAAATTGATTGTCTCTATTTTTGGATGTAATGGACATCAAAGCAATACCTTGTTATTAAAATTCCACCGCCCATTACGAGGGATGCAATCATCACTGTTACCGACCTTCAACTGTGAATCACAAAGACAAATCCCTTAGTATGCACACAAGCAGTAACAGTGACTGAAAAAAGACACTTCTTGACATTCCCATCGTCTGTCTCTCTCTCTCCAACAAGCGCCCGTGCACACACACACCCCAATATTAGTGAGTCCATACCTTTGGAGTCTCAAGGACACGGCCCTCAACCTGAGTCAATTGTTTCTCTATAGAAATACCACACTCACCAAGTAATGGGTCAGCATCATAGCGGTAGTTTCTCATGGCCTGCCAAATTAAGCCAACAAAAAAATTTCATCATCCAAAAAGCACAATATCCTCTCAGGTGCCAGAGAAAACTTACATCAGTCAAAATTCGTATTCTTTCCTGAGGCTTTTGCCTCGATTTTTCAACCAAAGATGCCCTCTGCATTGAAGATAATGCTTTTGTATAGCGTTGAAGTGAGACAAGCAAACAGAGCTGAACCAGCGAAAATTGGAGAAAGAAAAGAAAGCAAATAGAATATTGGTAAGAGAAGTTAAAACTGAAATGAAGTTAATACCAATATTATATCATATAATATATTCCAGACCTCTAGAGGCAGATAATTGGGCCGTTTTGGCTTGCCAACATCAAGGCATGGCAGGTAAGCAGAATAGCTAAGTTCTATAGCACAGTGTTTAGTAAAATAGTCAAGAACAGTGATCTCAACAGATTCTCCTTCATTTCCGCTTTCGCCATTTTTGACTTTCATAGGAAAGCTTGCAGAAAGTAAGATCAAAGTTAGGAAGTTATTCAGGTGTGAAGCACAGGGAAACTAGAAGGGGGCAAAATAATTTTAGAACTAAGCACATACAATTGCTGATTGCAGGGCTTCTCACTCAGGCCTATGATTTTAAATTCCGTGTTTCGGTGTAGTGTCTTAATCCTAAGATTTTTCAGCATTCTCTTAGCCTGAAAATGAACACAGGCTTGAAATTTCAATAAAATCCAACGCTGGAGTTTAAATCTTTCACACAAGGTTTAGCAGGTTTTAACCTTTAACCAATCAATATTGCGCGGTTCCCGCACATTCTGGTTAGCCATCAGAAAATCAATCACAGGACCAGGTTTTAGGATCATTGTCGTAGACACATCTACACAAAGAAATTTAAAACAGCAGCACTACCAACAAGTAACTGTCAAGTCTTGTGAGCATGAAGTTTAAACAACCAAGAAAAAGTGCTATACCCATATTAAGAGACAAGCCACCCTGAGTTGGTCGAAAGCTAGAATGGAAACCCCGGAGTCCATGTACACCTCCTCCAATATCAGTGAAATTTCTGGAGTCGTCATGAAAAAATGACTGCCTTACCAAAAGACAACCCCTGTAAATTCAAAACCATAGTTCAAGAAAGTTATAGCAAACAGCAATATGTAATGGCCGATATATCCAAAACATTAAATAAAAGATACATATACAACAAAGAGAGAGAGAATCACCTATCAGCAGCTTGCTGCCTCAAGATAATATCAAGGACTCTTAAGGCGTCCTGAGAATTGTTGTCTTCAGCTGCTCCTTTGAGGGCAAGAGCAATGGACCTCAAGGGTATTTTGGCAGCAAAGCTGAGCTCTACTTTAAAAGTCTTTGACTGAAGAGAACGTCTAAACCGTTTACCAGTCTCTTTGGGGCTCCCCGTGCCACCAGGACTCCCAGTTTCGCCACTGCAAAACAAGGAGTGCAATGTAAATTGTACAGATAAATGAATCACAAATGCTATAATTAGGTAATTTATTGCAAACAGATGTACCGTTTCGCAATTGACTCTTCAAGCACGACTTGGAACTCAAACTTGTTCTGTGGCAGAGGTCCAACAGTGTACAGACTTTTCTCCCCGTCATATGCAAACCTTTTACCAGCAAGCTCCGAAGAGTATGTTTGGTAGAGCCGACCAATCAGTTTTCTCCCTATTCCCTTACCTTCAACGGCCCTATTATCTTCTGAGGTTATAGAAACCTACAAATAGTTCAGCATATGACATTAATATGGAACGTAATGGATTCAACATAAAGTGAAAGAAGTCACAATATAAACATACACTGTACTGGTAAAATACTGCATCTTGAAAATCAACAGAAACTTTAAAGTGGTTGGTGAGCAAGGGTATGCGCCGTCCATTGGTTCCAACTCCACGCCTGCTGATAATAGAATACTTAGGAGTTGCAACACGTTCTGGTTTCAAATTCGGCTGACCAACTGGAGGTGGTGGGGGCAAAGATGGGGGGGTCCCACCAGCTTCTTGAGAACCAGCTACTTTCTCCATCTTCCACTAAACCACTAAACTGAGAGTCCTTAGTGAAAATCAACGACGGTCAGGTTAAAAAATGGATAATTCTCACTTAAATGAAAAACAGAAAGAAACTCTTGCGTTATTAGCATCAAAAGCTGAAACAATAAAAACCACCTTAATTACATACACCAAAAGCTGCCATTAGTTAGAAACAAAAGCACAAAAGAAGTCAAGAAAATCACACTTACAATTGTTAGCAAAGTCAGTTGATGTTAATTCAAGTATTATTTGGTCAGGAATTTATGAGTAATTTTCTTGCTAGAAGAGATGCCAAATCCACTCCAGCTCTCATAATAAAAAATAATTCTAAAACCAAACAAATGAGCACCAATGCCGAGTGCGCTAGAATCTACATAACAATTAAGGTCAAATCATTGAAAAAAAAAGGCAAAATAGTAAAATCATCATTGTCAGCAGAATTACGAAAGTTCCTGTCAGATCAAACAATCACCTGTATGATGAACATCAGATCAAAGACAATTAGAATTACGAGAAGACAACATAAGTTCCTATGAAAACAAATTTCTGAACTTCTATTCACTTGTTCTTTAAAAGATTAACCCCATCTCTTACTCCTTCCTTCCAAGGCAGGTTGACAGTACAGAAACAAACGAACGGTACACATAGTAAGTGTAAGAAAAATAACTATCGTCTGATGGCATTGTAAACTTGAGAAAAAAATCATAACACGACAAATATTTTTCAAACACCATATTCAAGCATAAAAACTGAGATAATCACATAAGATTCTATTCTATCTAGCACAATGCAAAATATAAAAGTCCAAGTAAACTAAACTAAGGTCATGTTTAGATAATGAGATGAGATGAGAAATTCTCAAAATTGCTCATAATTTCCTTCCCAAATTTCACTCAAAACACAAAATACTTTTCAATTTCAAATTTTCAAAATTTTCATCTAATCATTCCTAGTCATTACAATTTTTATAAATTTCAAAATAAAATACAAAAATCAATACAAGTTTTTCAAACTTCGAAACAAAAATTATATTAAAAAATTATATTCAAACAATTTTTACCTTTATAATATTTTTATTCAATTTTCTCTCTCATTTTCTAAAACCCAATAAAACATCTTAACTCAAACCATTTCATAGTTGTTCACACATCATTTCCCTTCTATTCACATAATTATGAGATATTCCAAATGTCCAAACCAGCCCAAAAACGCACATTACAGAGCCTTTTAAACAAAAACTTTTTAGAAAAGATAGAGAGAAGTACGAGATAATTAGTTGAAATAGAAGCAACGACAATAACCAACCCAACAATGAGAAAGGGAGAACAGAGAGAATAAATAAATAAATCCAACAATATAAAATATTAGAAGAAATGATTCCGAGTACAACTCACTAATTATTTCTCAAAAACCAACCCAAAAAACTAGAAAGCACAGAACGGAAAAAAAAAAAAGGAACAAAACGCAAACATTACAGAACGGAGGAAACAATAGAAAAAGCAAAACAACTAGAGATAATCAGTGTTGGAAAACCAGTACATTCTTCTACGAATAGGAAATCAAGCGGAGCTATAAAGAACAATGCAGCAATATACACAGAAATCTCACACAAAAGACTATAACGTAACATCCATTCAAGCAGGTTGAAGACCAACAAAGAGCCAAAACAAACCCCTAAGAAGCAAGTAAAAAGCTCCGACACCGAGAGAGGAAAATAAAAAAAAAAGGAGAAGCGAGCGAAGTTCCTTAAGGAAGGGCACGCGGAAGACAAAGGCAGAATAAAGATGAAGATGAGCAGAAATTCGTACCCTGAGAGCGTTTCCTTCTAGGGTTTTCAGTGAGAATCTGATACGTATATCTGTAAACACAGAGAGAGAGAGAGAGACACACACAGTAGGAGTTGCCTTGTTTGCGAGGGGTGGGAAAGGAAAGAGGAAGAGGAAGAGGAAGAGACCTGGAGGGAAAGCGCCACTTCGTTTTGGAAAATGAATCTTATTTCGTTTTAAGAAGACTTTTGAGGACTCCTTAATTTATTTGCCTCCAATTGCGAGGTAGCTCTACGCTACTTCAACCAACACGTACTCTCGCTCTCTCTCCTTCGGATGGTATGTAATTTTTTGAGAAATAACTTCATGATTTGTTGCAAAATTAAGGATCCTAATCGGGTCTCTTTTGTTTGGAGCTTTTTACGGTTTAAAGATGCACAATCCGTCTTGTTATATTTTTTAAATTTGCTATTTGGTCTATCCCAATTATGAATTGAGTTCTATTATATTCAGTCATTTTTATATATTATTTACGCACTCTATCGATGTGATTGACCAAAACAATTATTTTATAACAAAAATTATTTTATATAATTTTTACAACTTTTTTAAACTTTTAAACAAAATATAATAAACAATTTAACTTTTTTAAATTTCAAAACAAAAATAATATTCTAATAATATTTTATTCAACTTTCAAAATTCAACTTTTATTTCATCTCAACTCAACTCATAAATAATATTAGAGAGATTTTAAGTATGCAAGATAGTTCAATAAGCAGTATTTCCTTTTAGAAGTAGCTAATTTTTTAATAGTGAATCTTATTCTCATTCAAAACGATTGTACGATATTTGTACATTTTATGACTGTATATAATATTATTCTTTTTATTTAATAATCTTATCCTAATTATAAAAAGAAGTTTGGACTTCAAGTTTGTTAAATAATGGAACTTTTTTTTTATCTAAAATTAATTCGTATTATTATCATCTATCTTTTTTTTTTTTTGACGAACTTATTATCATCTATCTATTTCTTAAGCATGGCATCTAATTACCATATTATTGTATTGTATTACTATTTAATTAAAACCTGATTATATGAATTAATGCGTTGCTGGATTCGAAACGCTTTTTCTTTTGAGAACCCATGCTCGTGCAAGTTCCAACAATGGTCCGCGAGCCACGATAATCTAACTCCTCCATAACGCTTTTGTTTGTCCACTCTCATCGCTTGTTGTGTGCTGCACAACGCCATCAAAACGTGCCACGTCATGCCGTTTAGGCCGCTCCTCTTCCCGGGCCAGTGTGTCAGTGTAGCGAAGCGAGATGCTGGAGCTTGAAAGGAAGGAAGAGTCAGAAATTATGACGAAATGTATAGGGCTATTTCGGTCATAGTACGAATACCGGCTGTAACCACTAACCGTCTGTCCCTGTCAACGAGCACTGCAGTGAAATGAGTACTGCGCTGTTGCCTGTTGGTAGTCATAAGGAGGCGGTTTCAGGGAGGATGAGCTGGCGGTGGAAGTAATTACCTGCGACGAAACCCCACGTGAGTATACCGTAGTACTATGTAGCGGGGTAACCGGTCTAATTTTAAATAAAATCTAGAACCGAATCGATATGTATCAATTTTTTATTTTTCAAAACCGATTACATCCTGGTTACCTTTCTAAACTGGTACATCCAGTTTTACTAATTTTCAGTCCGGTCCGGTTTTTCGATTTTTTTAAAATGTAAAAAATATAAAATAAAATATTACTTATTATGATAAAATATTATTAATAATTTAATATATATATTATGTTTAAAGCATATGATCAATTAAATTCATTTTTAAAATTAAACTTTTATTTTATAAATTATAATAACATTATCTTATATTTAATTATATTAATAACATATAATCAAACAAATTACAAATGTTCATATTTAATATTAACATTTTATGTTATAATTTATAAATTATAATATGAAATTATTTCATATATGATATATAATTACATATTATATATAAAAATTTATTATATTATTATATATTATATATAAAACTTATATATATAAATATTTTGTATAATATATAAAATTAATTTATATACATATTTTTTCCAACTGGTCCGGTTTGGTCCGGTCTGGTTCCGGAAACTACGGAACCGAAACCGGACCGGTTCCAGCCGGTTTTCATAATATAGGAACCGGTTTCGGACTGGACCGGTTCAAAACCAGACCAACCGGTCTGGTCCGGTTCGGTCCGGTCAGGTTTTTCAGTTTTTCAATTTAAATTTACATCCCTAGTACTACGGCTGCCCGCCCAATACGATCCGTCCGTCCGTCCGTATTATTTTTTTAAAAATTTACGACTAAATTATTCAACAATAAAATTAGCACATAATACTGCATGATGTATAAGTGAACATAGAATAATGACAAGATTCACAAAGGAAGTGATCAAAATTATGAATAGGTGATAAACTATGTAGCCCCAAGTCATATTATAGTTTCTTTGTGACACTATTATAATCTAAGGAATTGGACTCTGAATTTCACTATAATTAATGGGTGACAACAATTTTATTATAAAAGATAGGGGTGCTTTGTTTAATGCATTTCTAATGAGGATTAGATTGATAAATAAAGGGAATTATTTTACAACTTTTACGCAATTTTTTAATAGGATATCTTTATCACAAAATATAGATAAATATTGTAATTAAGACAGTTACTTTGTATTGATTAACATAACATAACGCTCTAAATTTATAATTAGTTGGAAAAGAAATAAAATCCTATTTGTTGTCATTTTTAAAATGTTCTATTTGGCTATAAAAATATATGCGACCAGTAAGATGGATGGTGCTGCAAAAGATTACCTGTAGGAGAAAGAGAAAGCCATTAACCCAACCCATGAGAAGGTTCCTTTGTACATGATCTGTAGGAGGGATGGTACTGCAAAATATGAAACTCATTGATCTGAGGACCCCTCAGGTAATGTCCAGTCCTCGAGTGTCCACCCACACAGCAGACATGATAGATGGGGAGCTGTTGATTTACTGATAGAGAAGGCATGAACGAACCAGGAGGAAGATAGACTGAGAGAAGGATGTCGGATAACCATGTCGCATTAATGGCCCAACACCCAGGCAACACGCCACATTAAATGATATCGTTGCAGAGCCACGACGCACTCAAAAACTCTGACACAATAAACAGTACAAACTCTGACACAATGAACAGTATGGGGAACACGAACGTCATGGTAACATGCACTATTTGCTCATCAGGCCTGGAGTATAAATAGCAGATTTCAGGTAAAAGAATATCTCTCTGATCACTAGAATTTTTTGCTTATTTCTAAAAATATTTATTAATTTTGGCATCGGAGGTTACCGGGCCCCGATGCTACCCTCTCAAAGCCACACTCTTTTCTACCTTGCGCAGGGTTTATTTTTGAAAACTTGAGTTGTCGGAGCTTGACCCAAAGGCGTGCGAAAACACGACTTCAACAGTAGCGTCGTCTGTAAGATCGTAATAAATCTTGCATGTTCTTCTCATGCCTATGACAACCCATTCCAAATAACTTAGGAGAGATATGAGAGATGTCATGGAAGCAAGGTTGAAAACTATAGAAGAATGGATGACAAAACTAACTGGCGAAGTGGAGACACTTCGCAAAGAGAACGAGGAACTCAAAAAACCTCATAGGAAGCAAGACGGAGGGGCAGGATCTAGAGACATTGAGAACGTAGGATCGCATGCAGGACTCAACAAGGATAAGGAGCAAAAAAAACATGCAGGACGAGCTCTGTAGCCTCAAAGGGAAATATGAAGAAATAGCAAGGAAAGTGGGTACGTCGTCAACGGTAGACCAATTGCTCACAAGCACGGGTCTACCCCATACTCCACCAAAGTTTAGAGTCCCTGCTATGGAAATGTATGACGGAGGAAAGGACCCCCTTGAGCACTTGGAAACCTTCAAGGCTCACATGACGCTGCATGGCTTCCCCAACAAAATAGCCTGCAGGGCGTTTTCACTGACCCTAAAGGGGTCGGCACGTATATGGTTCGGGTCGCTAGCACCTGGATCAATGGATAACTTCAGCGAGCTAGCCAGGCTGTTCCTAACCCAGTTCATGTCTAGTCGGAGGAGACGACGTACGGTTGCATACCTCTTTACTATCAAACAAATGGAGGATGAAGGCTTGAAGTCTTACGTAGCCTGGTTCAACAAAGAGCGTATGACCACCGATGACCAAGATAAGAAAATAACCTTTGTGGCGCTCTTGGGAGGGGTCTGGTTGCGCTCCTAGTTTATGGCAGAGCTAGCCAAACGGACTCCCGCAACATTGCGGGAATTCATGGATCAGGCTGACAACTTCATCAATGCGGAAGACACTCTTTGGTCATTGACAAAGCTGCTGAGAAAAGAAGTAAAGCGCGCGGAGAGGAAGGAAAAGTCTCCGGCCAAGGCCAAGCCCTATGAAAAATGGGAGAAGGGTTCCCAGGAGAAACGACGAAAGGAAGTCCCGACAAGGGGATCTGGACCATTGTATGATCGGCCCATGTTCGCCATACAAAAAGAAGATGACTGGGGAGCAATGCGCTGCTACTGCACGTACTATAGGTCACCTCACACAATACCAAGAACTGTTTCTCCTCGGGAGGGAGGAAGAAATATACAGAACAGTAGAAGCGACGCCACACCTCGGACAAGAGGCATGAATGATAAAGGAGGGGAAGATCGAGGGAAATGAGTCGGGACCCTGGCGACCGGAATAGACGGGCGAATAGCCCTCAACTACAATTGGCAATAAGAGAACCACCACCGCCAAGTTGCCCCCGTTCACCACCACGACAGGAAGCCCCCTTGGGGAGATTTGAACCATAGTTGGGGGATTTGCGAGCAGGAGTGTTACCTCTTCTAGCAGGAAAGCGCACGCCAGGTGGGCCCGATACCATAAGGTGTACTCGGCTGAGTATCATCCCACAAAACGAAGGGGTGACTCTACTCCGATGATCTCGTTCATGAAGGCTGATGAAGAAGGGGTCTTCTACCCCCACGACGACGCCTTCGTGGTCACTATGCTTATCGCCAACTTCACCACCCGCAGGATTCTCATCGACAATGGGAGTTCTACATACATCCTATTTTGGGGAGCCTTCGCCAAGATGGGTATCGAGGCCTCCCGGCTGCTGCCCTCCCCCATGCCCTTAAAAGGCTTCTCCAAAAGTATTGTTTGGCCAGTAGGAACCATCACATTGTCCGTCCTTGTGGGAAGCAGCCCCTGCACAACCCTTGTTATGGTCGACTTCCTGTGGTAAAGACTTCATCAGCATACAACGCCTTCATCGGGAGGGCTACCCTTAATTGCTCGAGGGCCGTCACATCAACCTACCACCTCAAAATGAAATTCACAACTCCCCAGGGAGTGGGGGAAGTCCTAGGAAAGCATGTATCAGGGAGGGACTGCTATATCCAAGAGCTAAAGTAGAAAGATGAAGGGTCTGCCTCAGATGACACCAACATAACAAAATAGGTTGGGCACCACTGAAGAAACTGCGGCAAGCCTTCGTCTACAACTCGCCTTATACCTCCCATGGGAGAGAGCGTGATCGCCTCATGGCCCCCCCAATAAACTACCTCGACCTCTACCACAACGAAGAGTGAGATTAGCACTAGCATGCCCCAACACTTACATTTCCTGTGATATCAATGAGCGGGAGCGGGTCTAATAACCAAAGTTTTGAATACCGTACCAGCGTTGTACTGGTCAAGGCACTAGAATGAAATATTTCGATACCGATACCGTTTCGGGATAGTCGATATATGAATAAATTATATATATAAATTTATATATTATATTAAAAAATAATAATCTATATATAAATAAATTATATATAAATACATATATATAAATTATAAATAGCCTAGTCTGAATTGGGGGTCAGAAAATGACCTTGTCATTTGAAAAAATTAAAAAAAATTAAAGACCGAAATATCGGCTGATACGAGCTGAAATACAGTTCGAAATATAGGCCAGTACGAAATATATATAATACCCGTACCAGACCAGTGGTCGGTACGGTACGATATTTAAAACAGTGCTAGTAACAGACTGCCCGAACAACTTACCTCCTTGTGGGACTCAATAGGGAAAGGCCAGCCTAAATGAAGCATTATCCCTCCCGCAGAAGATAGTAGGTCTTGCCTTCAACGTTGCTTGAAGAACTTATCCCGTTTCCTACCACGGTGAAGAGCGGTCAGCCAATTGCTGTTCGAACTTATCTCCCCGTGGGATACTATAGGGAAGGGTAGGCCTTAAGGCTACCTTGTCTCTCTTACGACAGAGTGCGGGTTAATCCTTAACTATAAAAAATTAGAAAATATACATTTCTCGTAAGTGTCAATAGGTGGAAGTGATTATAGTGACAAATAGCCCGAATAATCAGGATATTTGCTACATATTTAATGATTAACAAATTAGTATCTACTTTCGGTTCGGTTTGGTATGGATAATTAAAAAAAATCGGAATCAAACTGAAAAACTGAAAATAGGGTAAATTCAAACCAAAACTGATCATCCAACCAAACTGTCAAAAAACAGTCGATTCAACTGCTCGATTAAGTTTTTTTTTTTTTTCAATCCCAAATGTCGTTTTCTTGTGGTCAATAGAAAGAATGTTCCCTAAAACATTATATTGCATAAAAGAGCTTATTGTTGGTGATGATTTCTATGGCGTGTATAATATTTGGGAAATGATACATATAAGGCTTGTTTTGATACATAATCACCTCGCTTCACCTTATTTTATTTCATTTTATCATTTAAATTTTTTTAAATTCTCACACAAAATATAATAAATAATTCAATTTTTTCAAATCTCAAAGAAATAATAATATTAAAAAATAATATTTTAGCAATATTTTATTCAACTCATATAAAACTATCTCATCTCATCTCATCTCATCCTATCTCACTATCCAAACGAACCAATAGTCTTAAAGCATGTAAGTCTAGTATATTTCTATTAAAAAAAGTGGGATAAATGTGAATCACATGAAAAAGTCAACTTTTTATTTTTTATTTATAATAGATTCTAATTTTTTCAAAGAAAATGCGCTTAATTTACATATTGATCTAAGAATGTATCTAATATTACTTATAATTTTTCTTTACATCTTTTGTATATGCTACTATTAATTATATGAATATGAACATATGGTTGTACAGCCATTTGCCATGTCTTTTTTAAAATGTCATAAAAGATGACGGCTTTGCTATTAAATAAGAGTAAATCTAAATATAAATTTTAAATAGACAAGTCTCATATAAGTTTTTTGTAAAATAATGAGTCTCAATAATAAATAATAGTTTTTTATACTTTTTTAAGGTGGAGTCTACTTTTTTACGAACGCTTGTATGAGACTTGTCTATTTAAGATTTGTACAAATTATTTGTCATTATCCCAAAAAAAAAAAAACTAAAAATGCTTTTAAATTAGACTTTATAAATAATGCTAGCCCCATCTTGTTAGCATTAACCTAGACTAGATTCCTGACTTGAATGCAACCAGCTCAGGATTAAGATCCGTTTGGAGAGAGGAAAAAAAAGTATGAATTATCTTGTTTCGTTGTTAAAGAAAATGATAAAATAAAAGTTCATATATTGACGTGATTTAACGTGATTTATAGAATTTTTTCACCCTCGTCACCCCAGTTAATATGACGTATTTTAAATGACTTTCCATTAAGTAGTCGACATAAAAAGCTACTTAAATTAGATCACATGAACTTGTTTTTATAAACTTTATAAATGGATTTTTTTTTCTTTTATTCGAGTTTTATTACAAGAAAATAAAATTTATCAGTTCAGTTTCTTCTTCTTCTACTACTTACTGCCTTCTCTCTGGGGTGTTAATGTGCTGAGTACTTAAAATAAGCAAACAAGGCTGTGTTCTTCGTTCTCTCTCTTTGTGATTGTTGTTTGGTTTTATTGGAAGCCTTTGCACTCAGAAGGTGCTTGAAGATTTATACGGCCTTTTTGGTTGATGACTTGATATAATTACTTTTCCAAGTGTGCAATTTGAGAGATAAGGAATATATATACGTACTCAAAGGCCTGTAGTTTGATTACTGGAAATCAAAGTAATATATTTACCAAAAGGAAAAAGATCATCAAAGTAATGGATCGAGTTATCCCTTGTGCATTGGGCGTGGAAGAAATCCATCAGGAGCACAGCTATGCAGGATCCGCCATGTGCCAAAGGAAATTCAAGATTGCTGTTGTATATGCAGAACTCTGCTTTGTCATGTAGGAAGTGTAGGTGACGGATCTTAGGTTTCTAAGCCTTCTTTTGGAAGTATTTTTTGATTGTTATTGAGGAGACAAAGAGAAACTGCCACAAAATATTACTTCATGAAATGCATATGCTTTGGCTTTGCTGATTTGCCACATTGGTCTGATCATGTCTATGTTAGAAAATAGAATCGTGACAGGGACAAAATCTAAAGCATATTTATATTTTAATTGTTTGATAATAGGAATAGGAGATGCCTAACAGAGGTGCCTTGTTTAAACCACCAGTGCAATCTTTTGACAAAGGAGGAGGCATTAGAGCTTTTCATGTGAATACGAAGTTTTGTTTTTATCCGGTTCTCTGCACCTATAAAAAATGCCAGGACTTTGAATGTGGTTGCACCAGGAATCAAAGCATATGAAGATGGGCAGCAATCTGACTTCAATAATATTAGTTATTCTGTTTTGTGGGTCAGCAGTTGGTGATAGAACTAGAACAAAGTTACTATCAGTCAAAGGTCAGGATGGCATGTCTGCAGCAGCACCAGTGCCCAGTGATGGTGTATGCAAATCGATGGTGGAGACAAGAGGCTATGTTTGTGAAGAACATTCGGTAGAATGCCAGCATTCATTAGTTTTCAGTCGACCCAGTATTGAGTTTTATTGATATGGTGTAATGGGGGGGTTTTCATTGGTTTCAGGTGGCAACACAAGATGGCTATATTCTCAGTATGCAGAGAATTCCAGAAGGGAAGTCAGGAAAGACTCCAGGAAACAGGCTGCCAGTTTTATTACAGCACGGCCTCGTGATGGTTGGTAGTTGTTCCTTGAATGTTCAGTTTTCTCACAAGATTGCTAATCCATAGAATATGTTCTCTCTTTATACAACAAAGTTATGGTACTGTGGCAGGATGCGATAACATGGCTACTGTTACCTCCAGAGCAATCTTTGGCTTTCCTTTTGGCCGATAATGGGTTCGACGTGTGGCTTGCTAGCACCCGTGGAACCAAATATAGCCGTGGGCATATTTCACTTAGTCCCAATGATCCGGTTCTCTCTCTCTCTCTCTCTCTAGTAGAGGCTAATTTTATAGCCATAGCATTTCATATTCTCTATAAATGATTTTGATCATCTTATATTCAGCGTTATTGGGATTGGACATGGGATGAATTAGTAGCTTATGATCTTCCAGCTACAATACAGTATGTGCATGATCAATCAGGACAGAAACTGCACTATATTGGGCATTCACTTGTGAGTTTCATGCATTCTGCTGCTACATTTTTTTTTTCTGGGATTTCTTAACCCACTGGAAAAGCAAGTCTGAGATTATATTTTGCAGGGAACTTTGATTGCTCTGGCTGCCTTTTCAAAAGACCAGACGTTGAACATGTTGAGATCAGCTGCCTTACTTAGCCCAATTGCTTTCGTGGGTCAGATTACCTCACCACTTGCAAGATATGCTGCTGAAAACTTCATTGCAGAGGTTAATGCCAATGCTATGTTGTCTTGACCAGCCAATTGAATTGAACTTTTTTGACAATCTTTTTGTTTTCTTATTTCAGACTTTATACCGGTTGGGTGTTCATGAATTTAATCCAAGAGGGTAAATATCTCTGTTTTTTTTTTTCTTTTTTACGAAAGGGAAAATATATTTATCGTTACAAATTCTTTACCACTGATGCAACAAGCACATGAACTTTACTTATGTTATGGTGGTTGCATTTTTATTTCAGAGATATCTATTATTTTTCCGTATGGCATGGATTTGTCTAACATTCCTAAGGAACTTGTGTAATAAATTAGAAAGATATCTCGCAATATTGTTCGAATTTTGATGAAAAAAGGACCCAATGCCAGCTTATAATTTCTTTCCCTAATCGAACAGGGAGGCTGTAATCAAACTTCTCAAGGATTTCTGCAGCAAGCCAGGTGTTGACTGCACCAACTTGTTAACCTCTTTCACTGGTAACATACTCCTCTTTAGTTTATTAATCAGCACCTAATGCCCGGAAACGTTCCGGTTCCACTTGAAATATGTTGTTATTATGTGTAGGCCCGAACTGCTGCTTGAACTCTTCCATAGTAGATGTTTTTCTAGAACACGAGCCCCAGCCAACGGCTACAAAAAACATGATCCATCTGGCTCAGAGTAAGTGCTCAGTATATCAAGATATGCTTATATAATAGGGAATGCTTTCAATACTAAAGAATGTGGATTCTTAATCGAGTCTGATTTTCGGGCAGTGATTAGAGAAGGAAGTTTAGCAATGTATGATTACAAGAAAGAGGATGAGAACAGGAAACACTATGGACAGCCCACTCCTCCAGTGTACGACATGACAAGCATTCCAAATGACTTTCCTCTCTTCCTCAGCTATGGTGGGGCCGATGCCATTTCTGATGTCAAAGATGTGAAGATCTTGCTGGACAGCCTCAAGGATCACGAAGGAGATAAGCTTGTAGTTCAGTACAGAGATGATTATGCTCATGCAGACTTTGTTATGGGAGAGAATGCAAAGCAAGTTGTGTATGACCCTCTCATGGCTTTCTTTAGGCTTCAGTGAGGATATGGAGACCCCCCCCAAATAAAAAAAAAAGAGGAATAAATGTGTAATTTGATTCATACTGTTATTGGCAATAGTTGCACATGATGTTCGTAGTGAAAAGAAGTGTAGCTCAAGCACACGGCCTAGCCTGTTAGCAGCATATAATTTAAATAATTAAATGTACTTTTTGTTAAAATAAATATAAATGATTCTATATCTTCCCACCATCTTAAATTTTTGAGACAATTGATGATTTTACATGATATCGGAACAGAAGTCATAAAATCGAACCATAACTCTATATTTCATTCTATTAATTAAAGAATCCATGTATTGATTTCACTTATGAAGGAGAAGTTTAGTTCAAATGTGAGAGCTGAGAGTATTAAGATAAATATAAATGATTAAATATTCTTCCTCTTCTCATTAGCTTAAATTTTGAAATAAGTAGTAATTTCACATGATATCTTCTTATTAATTTAAAATTTTAGGATAAGTATGTTTAATAAGCATTCGCATGTACGTTGGTCATATGGCCGGGTCGGATTTTTTAGACCCGCCGCCCAGCTCTACTTATGCGGTCACTCGTACATGCAAAAAAAGGTAATACTACTCAAATATTTAAGCGGCAACTAGTTAAAATATAGTATGTATATATATATATATATATATATATATATATATCAAGTAATATTGCATTAATTTACACATCATGGCCATCGATCTTATAATTAGTAGTAAACTCGAATGGTTGATCATTAGCATTGGGATGACCTAGCTAGCTAGAAAAAAAGAAAAAAGAAAAGTAAAAAGGTTTTCACTTCGTACATGCAACATTATTTTTTTTGGGTAGGTTGAACATGCTTCAGATGCCACTATTTGATGATATGTATAGATCTACCGCATCAATAGCTGCAAAATAAACACATATATATATATATATATATATTATTGCAGATCATGATATATTGCAGTACCCCTTTGCCAAATTCGGCATCACAATGACGAGTTGTGGATACAGCTAGCTCTGGGTTTTCATAAATATTATATATATATATATATATATATATGTTCCTCCATGTATTATATATAAAGAACATGCAGGCAGGAAACGATCGAAAAGACAACGTTGATGAGAATCGATGCTGATGGATATATATGGGTTTCTATAACATATTTTCGTCAATTAATTAGCCAAGATGAAAGACTTCAAAGCTAGCTTTGGGTTTTGAAAAATCCTACGCATGATGACAGATCATGTTAACAAACGCGCAGAATCAATATATAGCAAGTTGAACGAGTAGTAGTAGTACCAGTAAAAAACCTAGTTCTCTGCCAAATATTGTTTCAGGAGATAACCAGCAACGTATAGTACTGGTCTCTCTCTCTGTCAAAGGTAGATGTTTGGCCTGAGTCTGAAGTGATTCTGGGCTGCAATATGAGCAAGGATGAAGGGATCCATGTCGTTGTCAGACGTCGTCGAGAAATGGTCCTTTTTCCGGCCTTCTGGTGGCAAGAAGAGCTCCTCGCAGTGAATAGCACGAGATGGCGATGCTGACTTTTCTTGATCATTCCGCCTACTAGAAAGCCTTAGCAATTTGATCTTCAACTTTGTAATATATTTGATGATGAGGCTCATCTCCATTAATATATTCTCAGAGTCACAGGTCAGCCGCCTTTGTTTTCAAGGGCATGTACGTACGTAGTTTCTTACATATAATTTATATATATATGATCAACGGTAGTACGCTGGCATGGGTTTTCATGTGGAGGCCGCAGCTTCTGGCTTGCTTATTTCGTGAAGTTTTCTAATTCCGTTTTCTTGTTTCAGAAATGAATGAATGAGCATGCAACCTCATAGTTTGCTTTTGTCTTTTTCTTTCTAGCTTTTAGCTTTTAGCTTTTAGAGCCTTTCGCAGCCTTTGGTTGGAAACGTTACGCACCGGTTTGCTAGGGAACGGCCCCGTTAGTCTCGGAGGATACTTGACAGTTGACATAATGATTTAAATAAATAAATCAATCAATAGTTTATAATTTATCTGAAAAAAGAAAATATAAAATTAAAAAAAGACAAAAATCTAAATTAAAAACCTAAAGAATTTATTCTTTCTTTCTTGCAAAGGAAGATTAAGAACCACTTTATAAGGGAAATGTTTTAAATGTATTGATTCCATTCACAAGGCACAAACATCTTTGTTCCATTGATTGCTAGTTTAGGCTGGAGAAGTCTGGAATAATTTCTTTTAGAGAATGGAATTCTGCTATAATTATTGCAGATTTTTTTTTTCCTTTTCTAATGTGCAAATTTATTAAATTACTAAATAGAAGGAAAATACATCGAGGATGAGGATAGCTTTCGTTTTATTTGTCCAGCAAAAAAGCTCTTTATAGGAGGTCCAAAAATCTTACCTAATTCGTCTAGAGGGTTGCAGGAGCCTCCTTCCTTTTGTATAGTCTAGACACTGTTCTATCATGTTTTTTTTTTCCGATGTTTTCTTAGTTTCTCGACCGTAGCACAAAGAAGTGTCGATCTACTACTTTTGGGCCACCCACGATCGCCACGAGCTGCATCACAAGACTCGCCAGCCGTCAATCCTTCAAATGGAAGAAGAAAATCATCGAAAAGAGTAGCGCATGAGTCTCGTGCGAGGCCCAAACCGTGCATGGATCTCACGTACCACCATACCAGGGCGAGTCTGTCACCAACATGCGAGGCCAATGACTTAACCCTCAAATCCTCATGTGCCACCACAGTTCTTGGTAGTCGCTCGCCAATGATTCGATGCTATCTCCACTTGCTATCTTTCTATATTATCGCTCATCCTAACCAAGGATTGTGGGAAAAATGTAGTGAAAGTTTTCTTCAATCAGTCCAGACTAGTGACATGTAGCACAGATCCATTCATTGCGGCTTCCAGTCGTAGTATTATTGTTCATTTATCGAACTGTATCAAAACCGACTAAGGCAGTTTCCCCTTGTGGGAAATGGGTGGGGGTCAAGTCATTGGCCCCAGATCATTTTTTTTTTTTTTTTTTTCTGTGTTGTTTTTTCTGTGTTGTTCTAACTGGTTTGGGATGAATGTTGGGGCCTCTCACTCTGTTATCTCTTGTATCCTGTAACTGTTTTATATATCTATAATATGCTAAATTAGAAAAAAAAAAAAACAAAAAAGAGAAATACATCAAGAGGGAGTGAGATTTCTTAATAATTAGCATCCAAAAAAAAAAAAAAAAAAGATATCATGCATTGAATAAATGCCATATGAAAAATTGTACCTAATAATAATCAATCCAGTGCTATAGTTGGCTAAAGGTAGTTGTTGGAGTAATATTCCATTGGTTGGATCACTTTAGAACATCCATTACAAGAGCACCCTACTCTAGGGATCAACGTTGGTTGTATTGATTGTGTTCATAAGGTGATAATTGAATAACTCCTATCTAACGTTCTTTAACATATAAAGGTAAGTAGGTGGCCAAAATCTAAATCCTGACAAAAGAGATCTAATACCAAATACCTATAAAAAAAACACCATAAAAATTAAAGCAAAAAAGAAAATTTGAGGGAGAATTTTAAATCTACTCTAAGGTTGAAGGTGGAGGGGGAGGGTATGGTAGTGTGGGAGAAGTGGAGTGGTGTTGTGTGAGTGCCATGCATGCTAGCACCGCCTCATGATGTGGCTCTTACGTCAACCAAAAAGTGGGAGATGGGTTGATTGAATAAAGAGGTGGGGGAAAACATGGATGGTGTGGCATGTGTATGGTGGCGATTGGGGATGGGTCTAGATCCAGGATTCAACGATCTTAAAATAAAGTTGAAGGAGAAGAAAAACAGAGAAATATACATAATAGGCAAACTGATGACCAACTAATAGAGGTTGTCTTGGTTATCATTTCTATTAAGAGTTTTGTAATTTAACTTATTGGTTTGTCAAAAACTCTCTTCTCTACCATCTCGTAAAGAGAAGTAAGAGATGGAGCCCTAGTCACGTCTTACGCTGGTGAAGTAAGAGTGGAAGAATCCCTTGGTCACTTCTATGATCGAGGAGGAGAGAGGTGAAGGAATTAACAAAAATTTAGGATCAACTACAGCTAATAGATGAAGAGAATTCATCGATTGAACTTAATGTAGGAAAGTTGGCGGAGGTGACGAGAAAGGGAGAACGAAGTCTAGTAGGTAAACCATGTTTGTATCAATCTATTGGCAATGAGATAATCTGATCAACAATGGCAAAAGTTTGAAAAGTGGGTAAACCTTTCTCATTCCAGGAAATCTGTCCAGACCTATTCATTATTACGTTTGTAAACCAAGATTATAAACAAAGAGTTTTGGGAGGGAAGCCATGGCTATTTAACACAATTTGTTTATCCTAAAACCATTTGATGGTGTTACTAAACTACATTTGATGAATTTCGACTATGAGGATTTTTTGGATTCAACTACATAACTTTTCGTTGACATGTATGAATCTTGAAATTGGGAAACAAATTAGGGAGACAATTGGCAAAGTGATAAAAGTGGATGCCCAGGAGGATAGGGTCGGTTAAGGGAGTTACTTGTAAGTAAAAACCGAGATTAATATGAGGAAAACTATCACTAGAGGTAGAACTATTATCTTGCAAGTACAAAGGATTTGGGTGCCTTCAAAATATAAAAAAAAATTACCAAAAATGTGTTTTAAATGTGGTACAATAGTGCATGGGAAGCAAGGATGTATTAGTATCAGAAATCAAAGGACACAGAGTAGTGAGTTTGAAAACCAATTTGGATCTTGGCTTCGTGCAAATTTCAATTTATGGAAGAAGAACATAGAAAGGCCAAAGGAATCTAAGAAAGAAATTATAGGTGGACCTGATCAGGATCTGCAATTGAGGCAACATGAAAGAGGTAGTTCTTCCAACAACAAAACTGCTCCGTCGGTGAACGGCAAGGAGACGAGCTGAACGACCTTTGGAAAGAGAGTAAATGGAGGAGAGAATCAAGGTGATTCGGAGGTTGAAAAATGAAAAGGAAGAAACCTATGCAGAGGAGTTAATTGTGGTAATAGGCAAAAAAGGAATTGCAAATATTATTTCAAATGGAATTACGGATTAGATGATAGGAGTTGAGCAGAGGACAAACTCTCAAAGCAAAGAGAGAGAATAAAAAACCCTCAAGTGGAGAAGGACAACAAGCAAAACTTATAAATGAGGTGATGGCCAAGAAAGTAGAAACAAAATGTTTGATAAAGACGAAAATGAGCCCATAGATTCAGTCATTGGACGACCAAAATCTTTACGTAAACCCAATAAGGAAGAAAGTTAAGTTAATCTTAGCTATAGAAAAGCTTCTAACAGCAAAGGTAGAGTAATAAGACTCCAACAAAGGGAAGCTAGAAGAGGAGAGCTAGAGGAAAATGTAATAATGATGTTCCAATGCTAAGTTTTGATTCAAAAAATGTAACATGATTGATAAAGAATATGAGTGTATTCAAGAAGTTACTTTTAAAAATGGAAGAATGGACAATATGAAGGGAATATATACAATCAATAAGTTAATGGCAAAGGCTAAAAGTCAGCCCCGCCAATCACCATGATTACCTTAAGCTGGAACTTCTGGGAGCTTGGGAAACCTCGGACAGTTCAAGACTTTTGTCTTCTAATGAGGGATAAGCTACCCAATTTAGTTTTTCTCTTTAAAACAAAACTAAAATCTAGTAAGATTTAAAGCTTAAAGAAAAGGCTGGGATTCGAGTGGTGTTTTGTGGTAGAATCGATGGGCAAAAAAGGGGATTGGAACTATTATAGAAACTGAAAATTGAAGTAGAAATAATAATAAGTTTATCACAAAGACATCTCAATGCTTTGATAACTGATGATGATAAAAGAACTAAGTGGCTTCTTATGGGCTTTTATGGACACCTTGAAACCAGCAAGAGAAAAGAATCATGGGCTCTTATGTCGCCACTAAAACCTCCTAAACATCAAACTTGGTGTGTAGCAAGAGATTTCAATGAAATTCTATCACAAACTATCTTGTATGAGTCACATCAGCAGTTTATAATTTAGTTAAGAGATAAGGACAAGAAAAAATAAGGCAAGTTGACCCAAACTTTTAAAAGAAAAATGTTTTACAAGGTTAGTTGGACTCAATCACTCTTAAGACTGTTCGTCCGGACTCCGGCCATGAAATCCGGGTATAATGCAATAATTATGCATTGCACCTGGTCCTGCAATGTGAGATGGGCCTCCCATCAAATGGGCCTTTGACATGCTCTTCAAGATAACAAATTCATTTTTCCTTAGTAATGTTGGATTGAATTGTATCATTTCAAATTGGGATATTATATTAATTCCGTCGTTTTAATTAAACAAGTTAGACCCATTAATCTTAATTCATTAATTTATGTTGAGTTCATGTCGAAATTCGAATTTGCAAATTATAACGAACACTATTAGTTCAAATGTTGCCGTTTGAGTTTATTCAATTCTAACTCGACTCATTTAAATTAAACATATATACAAGCTCTGCTACAAAAAAAAAAAAAAGAAAAAAAAGAAGTATTTTTTTAACGAACTCAAACAATAGCATGGGTGGGAAGGATCTCACTCGAAGCCAATAAATGGTAGAAAAATATTCATAATGGAAAAAGCCGAAGGTGGAGGAGAAAAAGTTTTCCTTGGGGGCTTTCTTCAATTCAAATCTATTGTATACTGCTATTTTCCAAGTTCTGGCACATCGTTTGGGCCATATTGCTACAATCTAAAGAGGCTTGAACCAGCTACTAAAGTTCAGGCCTCCCAACTTTATGGAGATGACTTGGAAGAGAAGTTTAAAAATTTAAATTTAAAATTTTTCAACATGACATATCAAACACGGCAAGGGCATGTTATACATATAGACTCGCGGATATAATTTTTTTTATAATAAAATATCTATCTCTTAAAAAAGCACCATACGACACGAATCAAGATTAATGATCCGTTTGGATAATAAGATAAGATGTGATGATTTTAGATGAAAATTATTTTTTAGTATATTATTTTTTAGATTAAATAAAATATTATTAGTATATTATTTTTTAATTTTATTATTATTTTGAGATTTGAAAAAGTTAAATTGTTTATTATATTTTATGTAAAAATTTAAAAAAACTATAATAATGAGATAAGATGAGATGAAATCATTTCTATATCCAAACGGATCACAAGAAGTAATTGACATATGTGGAGTGCTAGAAAATTATATCGCATTTGAGGAACTTGACTAATTTGAGGCCATGAATTAATGAGTTTTGAAAATAGGGTTTTCACACTACTTTTGAATAGAGTTTGTATTGGCCGGGCATCTGCATGCATTTTATATAGAGTGATCAATCCATTTTGATTCACACATACCGTCTAAAAACAAGAACTTTTGCTCCTTATCATGATCATCAATATTAATTATTATATACCAAGTCCAACATGTTTGGTAAACTAATTACATCCTCAATCATGCATGCATACAAAACATGATTCTCACGAAACCATATATGCAAACTCCAACCTGATCTCTAATTATTGGGACTCCCATTGACATTGATGCATGCTGCATGGTTAAGGAATTTGGACACTTTAAAAATTAGGTCAAACTTACCTGCCATATCTGGCAAACTCCCATTGGCTAAACAATTAATTTAGTCATTTGAAATTAAAAATTTCCATGCATCACGTTAGCTAGCTAGCTAGCTAGCTTCTTTAATTTCCTACAAGCAACAATAATTAATATATATTGTAGATTCCAAGATACATGAGGAGATCATCATACAGATTAATTTATCCTTTTTTCTTTATGACCAATTTCGACATGCTCGAATGCTTCCGAAAACGAAACATTCCATTTTATAACGTGTGCGTGCTAGCTAGCTGTTGATTAAATACTACTAAAGATGATCGAGAGAAAACATGAAAGAAATTCTACTCATTATTTTTATAATATCACATGACACTATATATAATTTTTTATTTTTATTTTTTTTCTTATCAAATGTGTGATATATAGATGATGAATAGAAGAATTTAATTAATTTAGTATAAATAAAATAAAAAAAAAATTAAAATATATATGTATAGTATATGATATAGAATGATATATAACAAAAGTCAAACAGAAAAAGTCGTGCCATGCATAGTATCGAGCACAACATGATTCAGTAGTCGTACGTGAAGATAATCATGTTGTTAATGAGTGATATTCTGATCTTCGGCTTAAAAAAAAAAAACAAAAAAACAAAAATGCCTTCAATTTGGTGCATGCTTGAAGCTTTGATCAACACTGTATGCTTGCCACGTAGCCGTTCACATCTGATGTATAGTAGGGGTGTTAAATTGTGTTAACGAGTCGTATTCATATCGTGTCAAGACGTATATATTATACTATATGAGTCAACTCTAACCCAACCCATTAAGTTTATATTGTCAAAATCTCAAACCCTAACACGACTCATTAACATAACAGGTCGTGTCGTGTCAATTCGTTTTGACTCATTTATGTAAATGAGTTGAACAGACCCAAAATTAACCCGTTTGATATAGTTAAGTTTAGCTTAATTTTATATAAATGTTAAAATCACAATATTTATAAAAAATATAAAACTAACTACAAGTCTAAAATTACAATCCAAACAGTAAAAATATCGAAATTAAAATCTCAACAATTTTATTTTTTAAGTATAATGGTATAATTGTAATTTTAACTTTCTTAACGGGTCATAATGGGTCAAAACGGGTTGATCCGTTAAGCTATTGTGTCTTAACGGGTCAACCCGTTTTGATCAAAACCAGTTAAGACTAAACTTTAACCCGTTTTTATCGTGTCGTGTTCGTGTTAAATTAACAGGTCGTGTCACATATTGCCACCCCTAATATATAGTACGGCATGCTGGTTTTTAAATCTTAGAAGCAATGTTAAACCTTCATAAATATTAATTATTATATCTCTTTAAATTATACCAAGATTGTGTTTGAATATAAGACTTTGGATTTAGATATGGATAATTTAGATATGGATTTCAAATCCAGGATTCTGAAAAGCTTAAAAGCTTGTTTGGCTCTAGCATAAATCCAAATTTCTAGGGGCCATCGGTTCATCATATGGGGGACTTTTTATTGAATTACTCGAAGTGTATCTGTGAGAAATTTTTTTATAGAAAAATGGTACACACTCGAGATTAATTAGTCAAAATTTTGTTCTCAAATACCTAATGCCATATACCAATGAAGAAAAAGTATAAAAATCCAAATCTAAATTTTAAAGTTTAAAAACTAAAAACTAAACCCCCTCCCAAAATCCATGTAGTCAATTTCAAACGCATGGATGGTAAGGAAATTCGAATTCAAATAATTGGGTGAGAACTAATAATTTCCAGTGTCTTGACATGAGGCTTATCTATAAATTAAGACTTACCGTCTGAGTACTACATGGATCTACAATGACATTTCTTGAATAGAAAAGGTTGACAAATTCAAGTCTAGCTAGCCTATACATCACGTACGCATCTTTCTTTGAAAACGATGCGAGTTTGAAGGACCTTAATTATGTTAATGTAGTGAGGTTGTATGTGGACCCGAAATATGTTGAAAATTATATGTATATTAACAATAATATATAGCAAACGTGAAAAACGGTATTGACCAGGATTATTAACTGTCATACGTATATAGTCATACTGAAACGTCCCCACACGTACCTTGAAAACATAAACAACTGATTTGACACTTCACCGAAGGACATGCATGAGCTACACGTTAGAGTAGTCTATTCAGTTTGCTGTCGACGTCTCTGTGACGGAAGAGAAAAGCTGCATCGTTTGCCATGAGTTTGAAAAGAAGAATTGCATAGGAGAAACAAAAGAGTGACAAAGAAGAAGACAAGAAGAAGAAAATGGAGGGGGGTGTTTGTTAATCCCATTTTGCCAAACAGTGCCATTTTATTATTTGTTTTTATTTATTAATTTATTTTTTCTGTTTCCAAGCCTTAAAACGATACTGTTTCACTCATTTAAGTGAAACGACGTCATTTTTATATAGGTATCAAATAAAAAAAAAATATAAAAATCGTTATCAGCCGGTTCAACACTTTATCCCTAGTTCAAACAGGCGCCGGACCGGTCGACATTAGTTTTGATAAAATACTGCTGCCCGCCGACTGGTTCCTTGCCGGTTTTGGCCAGTTCCCTGCTCTGGTGGCCGGTCTGAGTTAGCGCCGATCGGTTTCACTAGTTTTTGTACAGCCCTAGTCATTACAGAGTTTATCTTGTAATACAAATGTAAACACATCTAATGGACTATCCTCTATCCAAAGAATCTTCTCATTATGAACTATAGCTATTTTAGCCAATTTGTGAGCCACCTTATTACCCCCTCTCTGTGTATGTTGTAACTTTCAACTTGTTCTGCTAGCAAACACTTCCCTCAAATCTTCAATCAACTGGCCATACCACACCTAACTCTCTTCCTTGCTGTTTACTGCATCTATTACTACCAATGCATCCCCTTCAAAAACCACCCTGGAGAAGCTCAATTTTGTTTACAACTCCACTGCATGCCATAATGCATAAATCTCAGCTAAAATTAGGTTATTGATTTTCATCTTACTCATACATAGAGAAGCTAGCACTTCTCCCTCCCCATCCCTTATGACTATTCCTGCTCCCATCTTCATATTCTTTGAATCATATGCTGCATCCCCGTTCACCTTCACTTCATTTTCTCCTAGCTTCTTCCATCTAACACCACCTCGAGAAGACTCAATTGCTGTATGATACACCAATCTCTCATTCTGTACCATTTGATATTCATTCAGATCTTCCAAGGCTTTCTCAATGACCATTCTCGGATTTAAGAAATTATCTTCAAAGATTACCCTATTTCTCCTCAGCCACATATTTATCATTATCACTGCCACTTTCTCTAATTCCTTCAGTTTCAGTTTCTGCACTAACAACTTCCAAATTGAGAAAAACTCCACCTCACTACTTTTCCATTTTTGGACAGGACTGGAGTATTCTGCCCACACATTTGTTACAACACCACAGTCCACAACTCCAAAGTGAGTGACAAACTGATTCCACTCCTCTATTGCAGATGGGGCACAATGGATTTTTTACTCTCTTCCTTTTGGCCATATTCTCTTTGGTAGGAAGACAATTGTTGACAGCTTTCCACATAAAATTTTTTACCACTGCAGGGACATTCAACTTCCATATCTCCTTCCATATCGAGCATTCACTATAGGTACTAGATGATTCTCCTTTATCCCTCCTCTTTAAACTGATATCCAGGTAATATGCACTCTTTACTGAAAAGTTTTCTGTTTTTGTAAAACCCCATATTTCTTTATCACTCAACCCCAGTTTTGCTAATAGGGATTTTACAAATAATGTCTGCTTCTTCTTTCCCCAACACTTCCTCAATGAGATCTTCCTTCGACACTCCTCTAGTTGCATCAATAAATTCCACCACCTTGGACTTCTATTGAATCTCTTTATAGAAGCTTGTACTGATCGCCAAGAGGAAAGTGAAGACACCCATCTATCATCCCATATTTTAATCTCTTATCCATTTCCTACTCTCCACACTACCCCTTCTCTTAACAACTTTAAAGAACTCCATAAACTTTTTCACATCACAAAAAGGCACTAACCTAGTTTTGAAGATAGCAGATCTTGCTTCTTAAAGTACTTTTCCTTTAAAATCTTTGTAGATAAGGAGTTGGGATTGGTTAGAGCCCTTCAACACTACTTTGCATGGCTCTGTTGAAACTATCTACATTTCGGAATCTCATCCCTCCCACTTTTTTTAATGCTCACATATTTTTCCAACTTTTCTATTGTATTTTCCTCTCATTTTGCTTCTGCTTCCACCAAAATCTAACCATCAGTGCAGAAATCTCATTACACAACTTCTTTGGCAATCGAAAAACACTCATGTGATAAGTGGGGATTGCTTGGATTATAGACTTAAAAAATACCTCCTTTCTAGCTTGGGACAAGAACTTGTACTTCCAATTATTTAATATCTTCCACACCTTCTCCTATATTCCTCTAAAGGCATTATATTTGGACCTCCCACCATAGATGGTGAAATTACCCACGTACCTCTATATTGTAACACAGCGGAAATATCTACCAATTAACTCAATAAATTGGTTAGTAGTTAATTGTGCAATTATTTAATAATTAAAAAATAACGTAAAGTAAATAAATTGCATAACACTAATATTGGTATCGAAGGAAAACCCATTAAATAACTCTTTAAAGGTAAAACCCTACGGGACAACCAAACCCAAGAAAATCAATCTTATTATTTGAAAATCAATTACAAGTAATTATCAATTACAAAACCTTTGTAACTTGACTCTCTTACTTGACCAGACAAACGATTCGTTTGTCTTCTACCGTAGTAGCAACCAGAACTTCTGGCGATTTTCAAACTATTGACTTCCTTCCTGGAACTTCAGTGGTTGAATCACAATCACTCAATCTCCAACATGGAGCATGATCACACTTTTTGAGAAAATAATATGAAAATTCTCTAAGAAATTTTCTCATCAAAATATGCACTAGAAAGTGCTCTAGAAAATATTCAGATATGAATCTACATTGATCCTAACCAATATGATCCTTTAAATAAACAATCTAAAAGAAGTCTTAGTTTCAGTAAGACTTTACTGATGGAGCGAATCTGTCGTGAAGAATTCTCTTGACGGAATGCTGACACCCGTGATAAATTCTCGCTACAGAAACTGAACCCAGTTCAACTTCTTTTCTGGATAAGAGCAGATTTCTTGGGACTCGATTTTCATACTTATGACTTATCTAAACAACCTCTAATACTACCTATATAAACTCAATATTGTTATAGATAAACTCAAGATAACTTACATTCATCCAAAATACAAAATTAATGATAGGATAAACTCTATCATCTTAGTTACCTAGTTCTATCCAAACTTATCAACTTAGTCACCTAGTTCTATCCAAACTCTTGCATCTACAATTTACCATTTTGACAGATTGGTGACAAACTCTTGTATCTACAATCTCTTCCTTTGGCGGATTGGTGACAAAATCAGCTTAGATGAATGTAATATAGATCTGTCAAAACACAACCAATAGACCAAGAAACTGAGTATAAATTCCAAGAAAATAATAAAAAAAATAAAAAATAATGACATAGAGTAGTGACTAAGATTAGTACTATCAAAATTCACAAGATTTAAAATCTAATAAAAAATCTAAGCATGTTCTAGTCCAACATCAAAATTATGTCCAGAAAAATAAATTTAAATGAAATCAACCATCAAGTAAAAGTTTCTAAAGTGATTTTTTTCAAACTAGAATTTAGGTCTCCCCCTCAATATTATAATTAGTTCTCTCCTTAATATTAAACTATCTTAAACGGAAAAAACAATTCAACTCCCCCTCAGTAACATACTTACTCCAACTCCCACTAAATTTTCCAATACAAAAAAAAAAAAAAAAAAATCAAAGCTCTCCTCTCCACTCCCCCTTTTTGTCACTAATCTGACAAGAATCACTATATTTTCAATGATAATATCCAACACCTGCTGTATTTTCAATGATAGCTGTCATATGTGAATCTCATATGTGAAAGGTCAGTGATTGTAGCACTATATTTATTCCTCTTTGCTCTCACTTTGAACCTTATTTGGATAACAACACCAACAAAGTCGGAATAAAAATAACAATGATCAGAATTAGAGGAATCTGAGGACCATGAAGTACACGATGAACCACTCGAAAGTAGGAAGTGTCTCAACTCTCCACAAAAATCAACCACTCTTATGTTCTAAATGTATGGAAAAGAGAACCACCAAAAATTATGAGTAAATAAGTATCATGGTTTGGTTGAGGTATAAACACAAACACTTGGTGGGCACGAGGTTGAAACCGAAATGAGTAATCACATACCCCACCAAAATCGAGCCTTTATACATCAATAATATAAATCCATGGAAACATATGTATAACTGCATGCTCAAATCAACAAATATCCAAGCCCCATCTTCACACATCAAAAACCAAAATCACAATCTCTATGTATATGTAGGCCTAACTCTAGAGCTTGAGAAAGAGATGGATTTGAATGAAGTAATCTTACCGTGATATAGACTAGTGGTTCAAGATAATCGGAACTATTGCTTTATCACAAATAAATCGAAAGAGGTAAGAAGGAATGGCACTGCTGCTAGGACTTTTGAAATGTGAGTGTTGTGTATGGGTGAGAGAATATAATGGGAAAGGGGGTATGGGCGTGAAACCGAGTGGGAGACTTAAGTCACTAAAGTGACTAGTGCCTTGCACGGGTTACATTATAGAGTCACAGTGGGATTTAAACAGAAATAATTACTCCCATACTCATGCACCAGACACTAAACTACTCAAAACTAAGTAAGACCAACAAAAATAAAACCATAAAAAGAATATATAATATATTTTTCTTTCTAAAAAAAAAAATCTTTTTCTCTTTTTTTTTTTTTTTTTTAAAAAGAAAAATAAATTAGGCAATGAACATACTTAAATGCATCTCAGTTCAAGCATAGTGCCACTCACACAGAAAATAATAAAATACACTCTCATATTTGTAACAATCACAATGGTTGTTCACACCTCATAAGATCATCAATGTCAAAGTTCAAGTGAGTGAGCAAAAAATAAATAATAACTCTTTATCTCTTTTTCTCTTATATAATTTTTTCTTCATTTATGAGCATTTCCTTCTTATAGATGCTCCCAAGAGATTGTCACTCACATCAAAAGTCAAACTTTATTCTAGGACCTAGATACATGAAAGAGTAACTCTTCCATACACAAGTTTGTACAACCCTTTGATATGTCCATTTTTATTACTCATCTTTTTTCACAATGATTAGAGCAATGTTTTTTCTATAATGACTTAAAGGACAGATCCGTGTAGGGTGTTTGCCTTTTTTCGTAATGATTAAACACTGACTTTTTCTACAAGGATCAACCATTTATGTTCGGCAATGGGAGATCTCTTTATTATTTTATTAGGTTCAACTAATATTAATCAATTCAAGACATTGACTCCCTATATGGTGAGCATCTCAATAATAAATACGGAACATAATTATAATAAACATAACTATAATTTCCTCACAGCGCTTGAAAATGAACTTTGTCAATATGACTCATAGGGTTAGTAAGCTCAAAGTTGACTGCACAAAATAGAGAGATGCAGAAGTTCAAGAATTTAATATGTGAGAACTGAAGTGCTCAAACCTTGACACACTAAGTATGCACTTTCCTTAAAAAGTAAACTAAAAACAAACCAGAAAAATTAATTTATTTTAAATCGAAAAACAGAAATATAAAAAAAAAAATGCATGTCCTAAACTAATGCAATAATATAAGGTGCCTTTCACTTGATATGACACACATCAATGACTTTTTTTCTTGGCAATGTCCATTTACTATCTTTTTTGACCCCCCATTTTGCTTTATGTTTTGACTTATGCATATCACTTTGCACACTTTTTCCTTTGTTGAGAAGACAAAATTCTGGTAATTTACCAAGCTAAGGCTTATAGAGGTTATTTGATGACTCAACTCTTCAATCTTATTTTCTAAATTCTTTTCCTTGTATATTTTATTTTTCCTTCTTTTTCTTGCATTTTTCTTAAATTAAAGCAATGTAGTTTTATATGACCAAACATACCACAAAAATGATAAGTAGGAGTACACTTACGTGGCAGCAGATGATAAGGCTTTGAGTTCAGCAGATGTACCCCAAACCTGTGCGATCACAACTATATTTTTGAAAACTCAATATCTCATCTAATTTCTGAGTTGTAGTTTTTTTCTTATATTCTTGAACTTTTTTCAATTCCTTCTCACGTATTCCTCTTTGAGTGTTCAATCTTGATACTTCAACATAAGAAATTCTTAATACCTCGTATAGATTTCTCTTTTCATTCTCCACGGCTGTGAGCTTGTTGTACAACTTCTTATTTAGTTTTTTCAGTTTGACCACCTCTTCACATAGATCATTGTAGGCTTATTGTAAACTTAGCTCATGTCAGCCACAACTAGAGCAACCTCTGAATCACTATCATAATCATCACTTTCAGATTTGGTTAGATTAACATCAGAAAATTCATTAACAACAGCAGAAAAGGCTATAAATGAAGTTTCTTCCTCAGATGATGAACTGAAATTTTTAGAATCAAAACAGTCACTAAGTGTAACGTTAAGAGCTTTTCCTTTGTTTCTTTTAAAGTTTGGTCACTCAATTCTTATGTGATCATAACCTGAGCATTCATAGCATTTCACTTTATCTTTTTGTTCAGATTGATTTTTATTCCATTTTTTAGAATCACTCTTTATATCAGGAAATTCCTTACCTCTCTTTTGCTTTCCATTTGTTCTCTTGTTGTTAAACAAAATTTTTTTGAATTTCCTTGCAATGAGATATAGATCCTTATCATTCAAATTTTCTTCATTAGAAAAATCATCTCGATCTCCTTCAACAGTTTTTAAAGTAATAGACTCACCTTTTCTTGTTTGAAGAAGAGAGGACTCATATGTTTGTAAGGCGTCGACCAGTTCTTCAACCTTAATAGCATATAAATCCTTACTTTCTTCAATGACTTTAACTTTTGGGCAAAATCTTTCAGGCAAGGGCCTTAAAATCTTTCTCACCACCCTTGAATCCTCCACCTTTTCACCGAGATTAAACCTGAAATTCATAACATTGTTAAGTTTAACATAGAAATCATTAAAACTTTCATATTTCAGCATCTTAATCTCTTCAGATTTTGAGGTTAGCAATTATAATTTTGAATTTTTTATGATTTTGATTCCCTCATGTGTGACTTCCAAGATATCCCAAACTTTTTTGGCCACCTCACACATGGGAATTCTCCTAAATTGTTTAGGAGAAACTATCATAAAGATAACATTAAGTCTTTTGCTATTCCAATTACAGTTGGTGATCTCATCTCTTGTCCAAGCATCAATAGTTGTCTCGGGTTTAGTCCATCCTCGTTCAATTGCATACCACATACATTCATCTAAAGACTTGAGGAAAGCTGTCATACGAACTTTTCAATTGACATAGTTTTCCCCATCAAAGTGTGGTGAGACATATAACAACGACATGATCTACAGGAAGACACAGATCATACTCGAATGAGTGAATCACGCTCTGATGCCAATTTAAATTACCAACGTACCCCTGTATTGTAATGCAACGGAAATATCTACCAATTCACTCAACAATTGGTTAGTCATTAATCATGTAATTATTTAATAATTAAGCAATAATATAAAGTAAATAAATTGCATAACACCAAGATTTGTATCAAATGGAAACCTTTTAAAGAACTCTTTAAAAGTAAAACTCTATGGAAAAGTCAAATCCAGGAAAGTCAATTTTATTATTTGAAAATCAATTACAAGTAATTCTCAATTACAAAATCTATGTAACTTGACTCTCTTACTTGACTAGAAAAATAACCCGTTTGTCTTCTATTGCAGTAGCAGCCAGAACCTCTGGCGATTTTCAAACTATTGACTTCTCTTCTGGAACTCCAGTGGCTGAATCATGATCACTCAATCTCCAACATGGAGCACAATCACACTTTTGAAGAGAAACAATATGAAAATTTTTTGAGAAATTTTCTCACCAAAATATGCACTGGAAAGTGTTCTAGAAAATATCCAGATCTGAATCTACACCGATCCTAACCAATAAGATCCTTTAAATAAACAATCTGAAAGATGTTTTAATTTCAATAGGACTCTGCTGATGGAGCGAATCTGTCATGAAGAATTCTTCTGACAGAATGCTGACACCCACGATAAATTCTCTCTACAAAAACTGAATCTAGTTCAACTTCTTTTCTGGATAAGAGCATAATTCTTGGGACTCAATTTTCACTTTTATGACTTATCTAAACAACTTCTAATACTACTTAGATAAACTCAATATTGTTATAGATAAACTCAAGATAATTTACATTCATCCAAAATACAAAATTAATGATAGGATTAACTCTATCATCTTAGTTACCTAGTCCTATCCAAACTTATCAACCTAGTCACCTAGTCCTAGCCAAACTCTTGCATCTATAGAAGGCAGACCCAAATATCGCTCACAATTTCCACTCAGTCTTGCTCTAACAGCCTCCAATATCTGCATTTTAACTTGTTGCTTTGTGTTACCACCGAAGAAAATTGAAGTTTTCTGGTTGTTAAGGCACTGACCAGAGGCTTCCTCGTGCAACTCCAAGATCTTCTTGATACTCTTCCATTCCTCTATTGAAGCTTTACAAAAAATAATACAGTCATCTACAAACATCAGATGATTTACTCTTGTTCCACTCCTTGCAAATGTAGCTCCTCTTATCTCACCCATCTTCTTAGCCAAATTGATTAGACTATTTAGACCCTCAGCACATAATAGACATAAGTATGAAGACAAAGAGTCTCCCTTCCTTCACCCTTTTGAAGGATCAAATTTCTCACTTGGTTTGCCATTCACCAATACTGAGTATGATACAGTAGAGACACATCTCATAATCAACTTAATCCATTTCTCACAAAATCCCATATTTCTCATCGCAGCTTCCAAATACCTCAATTCCACACGATCATAGGCCTTTGACATGTCTAACTTTAAAGGCATACTCCTAACCTTCCCTCTTTGTCTATTCTTCATCGAATGCAGCACCTCAAAAGCCACCAATATATTGTCAGAAATTAATCTTCCTAGAATAAGCACTCTGCTGTTGCGAGATAATTTCTAACATCACCCCCTTGAGTCTATTTGCTAGTGTTTTTGCTACTATTTTGTATGTAACGTTGCACAAGCTGATTGGTCTATATTCACTCACTAGCTCAAGGGTTTTAATTTTAGGAACTAAAACAATGAATGTATGGTTCATAGATTTCAACTCACTTCCACTACGTGGAAAGTTTAGTACTGCATCACAAACCTCCTCACCAACTATATGCCAGAACTTTTGGAAGAAATAAGCTCCAAACCCATCAGACCCAGGTGAATTAAAAGGACCCAACTGATGTACTACATTCTCAATTTCATCCCTAGTGAAGTCTTTATTTAGATTCTCATCCATCTCCCTAGTAACCCTTGAGTCCACAGACTTTAGACATACTCCAACCACTTCTCCTGAAGGTGTGCTCGATGATAGAACCTCTTCAAAGCGCAATTTGAAAGCCCTTTCTATATCTCTTTGTTCCTTCTAATTATGCCTTGTGAATCAACAACTTGATCAATCTTGTTCTTCCTACTCCTCTGATTTGCACAAGCATGAAAATACTTCGTGTTTCGATCTCCATGTAGAAATCAGTTCCTTTTAGCCCTTTGCCTCCATTTTAAATCTTCTTGCTCCAAAAAGAGACCCAACTCCCCTTTTAACTCCTTCACTTCCTCACTACTCAGCCCTTCATCTTCTCCCTCCAGCTTCTTTAGTCTATCAGTCTTCATTTTTAACTCACCATCATAGTCTTTGGTCTTCTATCTACTCCACCTAGTTAGTACAACACCACAATTTCTCAGTGAATTCTAAATTTTTTCCATAAGGTCTCTTCTTCTCTTGACATTGACCCATTCCTTTATTACAACCTTCTCACAATCCTATCTTTGATCTAGCAAGCTTCAAATTTGAATAGCTTCCTTCTACCCTCACACCTGGTCTGAGTTGTATGCATATTTATCACAAGAGGCTTAAGGTCTGAGCATCTTGCAGGTGATACTTCCACCCAAGCCTCCTTAAAAATATCTCTCCAGCTATTGTTTGCTAGACATCTGTCTAGCCTCTCTTTTGTAAAAGTGTCACCTGATTGTCCATTACACCATGTGAATCTATCTCCTCTATATCCCAAATCACCCAAACCATCTATTTCCATAGCTTCTTTGAAATTACACATTTGATTTTTTCCCCTTTGCTTACCTCCAAATTTCTCTTATTGGCGTAAGATTTCATTGAAATCCTCTGGTACACCAAGGAACTTGTTTTGATGGATTCAACCTTCTCAAAAGATCCCACGATAGTCTTCTTTTTACAGCCTCAGAGTGTCCATAAAATCCCGTGAAAAGCCACTTTTGTTTAGTATCTTCTTCCACAACCCAAGCATTAACATGTCATCGAAAGTAATTTTGTATTTCCACAACCACATCTTCCTTCCAAAACATGTTTAAACCACCACTTCTCATATCTCAATCTTTTTCTCACCTCCTCCATCTTTTTTTGTAACTAACAATGTTTTTATAAAAAACATAAGTCTGGGCTTCTTATCCTTTGCTATAGAACAAAGGTCTTGAACTGTCCAAGGGTTTCCAAGCCTTCGACAGTTCCAACTCATGATGATCATTGGGTTAGGTGGGGCTGCCTAACAGCCTTCGCCTCTACATTGACAAACTCACTCTCTCCCAGCCCCTTCAAACTTTTCAACTTTTTTGTTTTTTCACCCCAGATTTTCAGCTCATCTGTATCCTCTACATTTTTTTTTTAGCATTGATTGAGATCACTCACTTGTTCTTTCTTTTTTTCTCAGGCCCTTCTCTTCCATCTTCCTTTCAAATTTTATTTTCTCATATCACCACCTGTTAATCCCATCTTGCCACCCCCAGATACAGCCATAAGTTGTCCCACAGTTCCTTCATCCTCTTCAATCAGTATACCTTCTTTTGGAATTGCTCCCCTTTCTTCCTTCCCCCTCCTTACCCCATGCATTGCCCTGCATCTTACTCTCATCATCCTTTTTTTTCTCTTTCCACCCTTCCCTCCTCCCCCTTGTCACTCCCTACTTCCACATCACCTTGTTGTCACTCTCCACTCCCCACTCCTGTATTACTACATTCCCTTCCCTTCGTGCTCCCTATATAATACCCCCGATAACTCACATTAGCTCTCAACCAGGAACCAGATTAACTATCCCTCTCACCACCATGATCATATTTTATACCTACTTCAACACATCCCTGCTCCCCATGAATAATGCATCCACATTTCAAGCACATCTCAGGTAACTTCTCATAGGTAAATGACACCCATAATTTCTGCTCATCCAACATTATTGTTCTGCCTCTAGCTATCGCTTTCCTTGTATCCATCTCAATTTTAACCCGTAGGTAATTTTCCCAACTAACATCATCCTCAGGGGGCATCAACTTCCAGAACCTTACCCAGTGAGCTTCCAATTTGTACCCCCGTTTGATATGTCATGCAAGCTAACGGTAGATTGTGCATTTGCACCCACAATGATGCATAGTCAAAGTTTATGTGATTTAGTTGGGTCACACCATCAAATGGTTTCAGTACAAACATCTGATTATCAAATAACCAAGGGTAATCTTCCAAGACTCTAAACTTATCTCCCAGATTGGAGAAAGTGATAATAAAAGTGGTCGGATAAATTTCTGTGAGTAGGAGGTTTACTTACTTTCCAAATTTTGACCATGGTTGATCGAATTACCTCCTTTCCCTTTGTCCGATTCGAGCACACCTTCCCAATCAGACTATATTATCTTCTATTCTTAATTTTCTCAGAGCTTCCCAGCTTAATGTTAATGGCTGTGTGTTCTTCTTCGATCAGACTTAACTTCTCCCAAATCCCTTCCAGATCCTCCATCCTCCTCCACTGCACTACTCACGTGGTCAATGACCTCACTACCTTCCAGAGTTGGTGGGACTAAAATCTTCTCCTCCTTTTGCACCCTCAGGACGTTAGAGAAAGTGAAACTTGTTTATTCCACTTAATTTGTATGTTTACTGATATAGTGGTCATGCATGCATATATATAGTTTCTTCTTGTGTGTATGCCTGTGTGTATGTAATAATAATAATAATAATAATAATAATAATAATAATAATAATAATAATAATAATAATAATAATTATAATCATAAATAGATTTCACAAAACTAAATTCATAAACTTCATGGCTTATATGTTGAAATGACATTAAATGTGATGAGATAAGATGAAAAGTCCGTGAATAGTAGTGAAATAGTTTGAGTTAAGATATTTTATGCAGTTTTGAAAAATAAAAGAAAAAAAATTGAATAAAAATATTATAAAATTAAAATATTATTAGAATATTATTTTTTAACAACTATTCAAAATAATTTCAATATTCTGTCTTAACATACAAACACATAATAATAATTTTAAGTTTTAAGGCGAAATTAGTAAAATATAATTTTAGCAGCTTATACGAGTTCGTGGGTTGACCAATTGATCTAATTTATTGATCGTGTTTAATCAAGTTGACCCATTTTGATCTAAATATGATAATACTACATCCTAATCCTTTACTTTAATTCATGAGAAGTTTGCATCAGATTTGCTAATTAAATATTTAATGCCTTAATTAAAAAGAAAACATAAACAAATTTTAGTGGGATATGATGGGAGACAAGTTAATTAAAACCATGTTCTACCTCAAAGCATGATCAAGTCTAGATCATCCTGCTACACATGAATGATTTGGCTTTTAATAATATGAAAGTCTAAAGCACACGTAATTATAATAAGCACTAATAAATGAATAATGTTGGTACTGCATGAAATGGTTCGCACAATGTGCTTGTTTTAGATCAGTGGGAATTAGATTGTATGGCTGGTAATGTCTCCATTATAGTGAGTGCTTTATTGAAATTCAATCTGGCCGGTTGAATTTTAAAAAATTAATTAATAATTACATAGAAATATATTATCTTACTAAAAGCAAAGAAACTTCCAACGTAAAACTCTCATATTTAAATGAAAAGTGTTACAGTTATATAAATAGATTTTACAAAAAAAAAAATCTACAAATTGATATGATTTCATATGGTACGTTAGGTCTATTTAAAATGGGTGTAGATGCTAGTTTGTGGATTTACTCTGTGAGATTTCTTTATGATAAAAGCATTTCTCTATTTAAAATGGGTGTAGATGCTATGAGGCCAAAGAGCCATATTCCAAGCAAAAAATGAACAAAAGATTGTAAACATTTTGTAATTTGAGTGACGTTTCAAGTTTAGAACAGACCAAATCATGAGCATTGCAGTCGAAAGATTCGGTTCCACAAGAAAAGATTAGTTGGTCAGTATCAATAATGGAGATGGATGAATCCCAAAAGAAGATGTAAAATACTCAGATTGGTGAAATGAAACAAAGCAATAGTAGTGTAGCAGTTGAGCAGCAATTTGAAATCCACACAAGCAGATGATGATAATGTCAGCAGTGACAAAATTCAAGACCAGGCTGACCAAATCCAACGAACGAACCAAAGAATATGTGTTCTTTTTAAGTTGATGGGTCTGTTAAAGTGTCTTCTCAGCAGCAAGCAAAGCAAAAAGAGTTTTAAAAGGAAAAAAGAACACAAAATGGGAGGTAGGCCGAGGTGCTTTTGGCTTTTGGGTTTAGGGTGGAGTCACATTTTTTGTGCACTTTCTGGCGTGGGATTTACTTTGAAGAAAGAGAAGAGTCAAAAAAGAAAAAAAAAAAGGTATGTGGCGCACCGGCCACGCATATTTCAGGCACTATGATACAGACATGCTGAGTACTGCCACTCTCTCTCTCTCTCTCTCAGCTGATGGCATATTCCTCCGAATGTACCCACCCCAGCCCCTGCAATCTGCATGCCTTTCCACTGCACAATTATTATATATTTGCATAATGATATCTAGACTTTTTCTAAAAGAACAACACATGGTAGCCTTAGACGCTAATTTAAAACTCGTTATAGTTTGAGGTATTAATCTTTAAAAAGTTTATTATCTAAGACATTAGATCAATGTCTCTTATGATATATATAATGGTCTCACATACGCATATATGATATATGATGTATCAGCTGTAAGAAATATAAGTAATGTTAGATACGATTATGAATTGTGTAAGAGTCGCGCACTCATTTTGAAAAAGAGAGAGATCTACTATTAAAAAAATATTTTTTTATATGAATATCATATTTATTCACTTTTTCAAAAAGAATATGCGACACTTCACATTCTATGATTATAAATATAATTTTTCTTATATATATATATATATATATATATAAAATATGCATAGTAAAAATGATATTCTTTGTTGGAATCCACATTCTTACTAAGAAGACCTACGTCCCTTTCAAAATGAGGTTAGGGGTGAGAATTTAGATTTGAAAAATTCTATTCATCATCTCCACACACCACACTTATTTTTATTTATTTATTTATTTATTTTCTTATTAAATATGTGGTATATGGATGATGAGTAAAATAATTCAATTAATTTAAGAAGAATAAAAAAAAATGTGATGTGTGAGGATGATGAGTAATAAAGCTCTTTAAATTTTAATGGGTATTTGGATTCTCTCCATTTATCTTAACCATTCGATGTTCCTAAATTTGATTTGTTCAATTAATAATTATGAGAAAATATATATAAAGGAAAGAATATGAAACATCATAAAAATATAGTAATGTTATATACAGTCCTGGAGTGTGCAATCATCGTAAATTCTTTTTGAAAAAAAGTAGAGACCACTATTAAAAAAATAATTTTTTCCATGTGAATTTTAAATTTACATAATTTTTTAACTGAAGTATATATACGAGGACTGTACACTCCATGATTGTAAATATCATTTCTAAAAAATAATATAAAGTATTCATGACCCTTAAAATTCAAACTATCTAATATTTATTGATATGGTCTTTCAAATTCAATTAAATTTAAGTGATCATGTTTAATATAAAACTTGATGACATAATTTAATAGGAGCAAAGATTTTTTCCTTAAAGATTATATAGGTTACAGATTGGATAGTTATAGACCCCAAAACCTGTCCCCCCAAGGCTCATTTCATATGACATAACTCATTATCAAATTAGGACAGACAACTTGATAGAATCTCAGCCCAATTATCGTACAATATAGATGATGAATGATGTGAAATTTGGATAAAAAGTATTTTAAATCTTTTATTGGAATCTAGCAATTAGTAGACTGTAGATTTCCCTAAATCTCAGTCATTATTTCCAAATTTAATGCCATGGATTTTCTCAAATCAATATCAATGCATTGAATTTGAATTTTAGAGTGCTGACAAAATTCACACCAGATTGGAGAGAGACCTACGTGATGGGTTTTCTTCAAAACAATAATGTATGATGTATCTTTGTCCATAAAATAATGTGTTTAGTCGATGGATGGAGTTTTGCACTAGGGCTAGGAGCCCGCATCCACCCCGCCCTCCGTCCGGCATGAGTTTTCACCTGTCCATCTGCTTCAATATATATATATACACCAAAATTATGTCGTTTTATTACATGGTTAATAAAATCCATTCCCCCTTGTCTCTCGGTCGACGCTTAGTTCTCTCTGACAACTCTCTCACTTGATGTTGCCCCTAAGTAAAGTCTCTTTCTCTCTCTTCCTTAGATGCGCAATGCAAAAGAGCCAATCTAACTTCCAACATTCTGATCGGGGTAGGGCCTGAAGGCCCAACTCCATCCATGCAAGGGTGAGACCGGGGGCAACCTGCACCTCCAGACCGGGGGCTGCCCGCCTTGGAGGTGCAAGTTGCCCCCCTAATTTGCACCATATGCATCACCAATTAGGCTTTTATTTGTATTGATATACCAATAAATTTATTTTTATGTTTCTCTTATTAGCATATAAAATTTAGTTTTGTGTCTCGATGTATCACTAAATAATATATATATAGTTCCCAAGGCAATTGGTGGGTTAGAAGACAAGGATAGAGTTTTCCTCCAAATCGGGTTGGAGGTTTCCTTCCACCTATTTATAAATATTACAAGTGTCTATTGAGCAAGAAATACACGATTTTTTACAAGTACAACTTAAGGATTTGCCATGTGTCCGTTGCTTCATTAAAAAAATATTTACTTTTTACATATTTAAACAACAAATGTCAATTTTTAAATGGGTTGGATGAAGTTTTCTTCAACCCATTTTAAAGAAAAACTCAATCATAATTTGGATACGACACGATAACATCTTCAAAATAGTTACTTAAAAAAAAAAAACGATAAATATATAATTTTTATATAATTATATTTTGAACGAGGAATATTTTAATAAAATAATTTATAAAATATCTTTCTTTTAAAATATAATTATATAAAAAATTATAAAAAGAATTGTACGTGTATTCTTATTTTTTTAAGAAATATATTAAAATTTTTTCAACTTAAAAAAAAATGTTAATTGCATAAAGAGTAATGTTATTTATTTATTTATTTATTATTATTATTATTTTAATTGGAGAGGGAGATTTTAAAATCTAAATATACAGCTTACGAAATCCGTCTCTGTTTTTTTTTTCAACTCTCTCTCTTGCTGTCTTTATATATACAGCTTCGCACATCTAGAATATCCTGCAAGATCCCAACCCACCTCTCTCTCTCCCTCTCCCCCTCTCTCTCTCTCTCTCTCTCTCGCTCTCTCTCTCTCTCTCTCATTACATTTACACAGTATAGTCTATAAATATATTCTCTCCATCAGTATTGTTTTTTTTTTCCTATATATATATTTTATAAAAGTGCAATAAATATATATGACTCTGAATTCAATGAAACTAGAAGTAGAAGAGCGCCAGGAGGGAGGGGACGAGATGTGCCGGACAATCGAGGTCGTCTCCTCCACCTTCGCCGCTAAACACTACGACTTCGACTTCGCCTCGCCTCCCTCTGCCGCAAAAGAAGATGCAGACGGTGACTGCCACGCCGAGGACGACCCCTTCATACCGCCTCTCAACTTTGCCATGGTCGATAACGGCATTTTCCGCTCCGGCTTCCCTGACTCCTCCAACTTCTCCTTCCTCCAAACTCTAGGCCTCCGCTCCATCATGTAACCACCATTCTAGCAACCGTTCCCCTCTTATTTGCTCTTTCATCTCTGCACACACACCTACAGATACAGAAGTATAGACATATTGGCATATATGTTTGTGTGTGTGTGTGTGTGTGTACACACAAATGGATTTATGAATATAGGTTCCTTTGTGTTCTGTTGTGGATTTAGATATCTGTGTCCCGAACCGTATCCGGAGGCGAACATGGAGTTTCTCAAGTCCAACGGGATCAAGCTTTTTCAATTCGGGATTGAAGGTTACAAGGTATTTGTGTGTATATGCAGCCTAATTCTCTCATTGGTGATTGTTATTATAAACTTAATTTTCACCATACTTGAAGAAAAGGTTTCCATCTATAAATGGATAATGTTCGCAGTGGCAGGAGCCGGGATTTGCTTTTTCTGCGGTCAAATTATTACCAGGATAATTACTTTTTATTTAATTAAAACTAATATGAGGTATTTGTCTGCAGAGTATACAAAAGTACAATAAACAGAATTCAAGATACATAATATATTATTAAAATAGTCATTTGCCCAAAGTGCATGACATGCATTTTTATTGGCGAAAGATGATATTAAAAATCTCGCGTTCCCTTCAAGTTTGATGTGTGATCTTTTTCATTTTTTATACATGCATGTCTAATTTTGAGTATCCAAGAGGGACTATTGCACTCAAAACATCAAACAAGAAACAAATCCTTTCAGAGTTTACTTATAAATGTTATTCAGTAGCTAAATTGGGATTCTGTAACCTGGGTATTTACAGAGTTGAAATTGCAAGGAAGAATTTTTTTAAGCTTTGGTTTTCTTAGGCTCATAGCTAGAAACCTATAATTTATATGTGATAATGATTATGTTAGTGAGATTTACTTACGTTTTGTAATTTCTTTTAATGAGCAGCATTTTCATTTTATTGACACATACATCTTTTTTTTAATTTTTGCATAGGCCTTAATTTCATTTAATTTTTTCCTTCTTTTCCTTTGCTAGCCCTTTTCAGATCATATACTCGGGAGTCAAAACTTTTACATTATGCTGGTAAGTTAGGATGAATGAAATCATGGTACCTATCTATCCACTACACATCTTGTGAAGATCCCTTTCAAATAGAATTTCAAACAGTTATTCGAATGAATATATTCGAGAACATGATGATTAATACTCTAAAAATATTCTGATAGTTCTAGTTAGATTAGAATGATTTCCAGATCAAGACAATGTTTTGTTCTTTTCTCTTCTTGTTACAGTAATAATAGCATGTAAAATTCTGCTCTGCACCTGGAGCTCTGAATTTATAATTTAAATTCCAATTCCTTGATGGAGAAAAAAAGTAACTTAGAAAAGGGGTCATTTTTTGTCCCTCTTATTTCCTACAATACATTTCCTCAATTTCCGTGGTTTTTCATCTGAACTGCACCTCTTCAAATTTGCTCAGGGTTTCATTTATTTCTTTTTATAAGGTTTAGAGATGTAGTTTGGTTTCTGGTTCTCTTATGTATCTGCAGATTCCTTTACATTTCTTAATATCTGCTATTTTTTATCTGATATGCAATTTTCTGAAATTCTCATGTAAATATTTCATTATTGGCCATGTTTCTGTACTTTGAGGTATTGATGGTGTAGTGCTTAGGCCTCGTGTAATCTTAGAAGATAAGAACAAGATTTTTGTTCTAACTCTTTATAAACGTTGTTGACATCCCATCTAGACTGTTTTGGGCGATCTTCCTAATTTGATTTTCCTGTTGCCACCATTGTCCTTGTCCTCCTTTTCCTCTTCACATATTCATTTTCTTATTATATCCATGCGTGTGTGTTTTGCTGTTTGAATTTACTTAGAACAGGTTTTATAGGGATCTGTCATTGAAACAGTTATTCAGGACCATCCATGATGGTGGTTTGGATACTATGGAGAATTTTGATAGCTACAATTACCAAGCACCGTACACATGATAGTGAAATAATAATATTAGAGAACAAGCATTATTGTTTGAGAACATGCTCACATGTCATGCCAAGCTTATTTGAGTAATGTTTTCTTAAGATTGAAATTCATCCTAGCATGGCATTTCACTCCGAAAGATGGTCAGTGTACGTGAATATCCAAAACATACTTGTAAAACAGGCTTTGATGGGAAAAAGTGACATTGTAATGACCCAAGGAAAAGCCCAGATCACATCTAGGGTTATACATCAAGAGGCCTAGTTAATGTTACAAATAGAGTTCCTTAGAACTGTTATATATCCTAGTTCCACTTGGTAAGGAATCAATGTGGGACTTGAGATTACTGCACCTTTATCATACTCATTCAGCTCTATCGTGCTCCTCCCACCCAATATGGGTCTAGTGAGACATAACAATCTCCTTGACTTAAATCCCTGATGTCCTTGTTAGGGCCCTCGTCACATTGAGTGTCCAGTACCACATGTTGTATTAGTTGGCTTTGATATTATTTGTAACGACCCAAGGAAAAACCTTGTCACATATGGACATATACTCGAAAATGAGTAGTTAATGTTACAATCGGAACTCATCGGAATCATAACAAAGTTCAGTTTAACTTAATAAGGAACTAACGTGAGACTTGACACTTAACACTTTTATCATACTCATTGACCTCTTATCTTATTTCTCTCACCCAATGTGGGACTTAGTGGGTTATCACAAATGCTCATACTTTTTTGGAGCTATTTACTGCACCTTCATCCCACTCCTGTCTCACCTTGTTGATGCATCACTACCTATCAACCCTCTACTTTATTATTTTAAAGCAAGAGAAAACTGATCTAATTGTTAGTGGGGAATGTCATATTAATACGTGTGATTGGAATGAGATGGGGGTGTATAACTAAACCACGCAAGGGAGTCAAAAGCACTTTTATAAAGTAATTTGTGATTGTATGAGCTTCTGAATAAAGGAGTATTAGACAGTAGACAGTAGATGGTTGAAGATGGTGAATGTTTGCACTTGGGTATTCATCTCAATATGAGGCTTGGATTTGGCGGCTGATTTTAAATACCAACAAGTCTTTGCTAATATGCTGACTATCATGTGAATGGTAAGTAGATGGTGATACCATGACACTATTGATGCAATTATTGTGTATTAACTAGCCTAACCAGGAATTGTGACCCTTCAGAGTCAAATTGCATGTTGCTTTCTCCAAAATGAATAATAAAGTAGTAAACCGGGGAGTAAATATTTTGGTGTTAAGAACTTATAAATGATATTTCATTGGCACTCTGATTATAATGGTGCTCCAATAGATAAAAATATGACTGTACTTGAAGTTCTATCATCTGGAATGATATCTGATTTAACAAGAAATATTTTCAAATTTTATGCATTCAGGAGCCTTTCGTGAACATCCCGGACGATATGATTCGTGAAGCATTAAAAGTTGTTCTTGGTACTGCAAGATTCAAATATCTTATGGTTTTATTTCTGGTTTGATTGTGGTGTTATTGCTTTAAGTAATTGCTTGTATTCACTTTTACCTGTATGCAATGCAGATGTAAGGAATCACCCGGTTTTAATTCATTGTAAACGTGGGAAGGTATGCTCATTTTTGGATGTCATATTCTCTCCTTACGTGATTTTAATTTCATAAGATTTATAACTGTTGATTCTTTATATATCCAGCATCGAACTGGTTGTCTTGTGGGATGCTTGAGAAAATTCCAAAGCTGGTGCCTGACATCTGTCTTTGACGAGTACCAGCGGTTTGCAGCTGCTAAAGCTAGAGTTTCAGATCAGAGGTTTATGGAGTTGTTTGATGTGTCTACATTGAAGCATCTCTGCCACTGTAATTCTCATGTTCGAGGAGGTAACGACCATGCCTATTGATTGGATTATCCTTTCTTTATCGGAAGAGAATCCTATAGGCCCTACTTCAGAATCAATAGGGAAAGGTGATGAGTTCCTAGAATGCATTTCAGCGGCAAAGGAATAATAGCATGCCCTGTTTGGAGTCTTAGAAACCCTCCCCTTACCACACTGCCCCCACCCTCCCTCCTCACCACATTCGTTCCTCTGTTTCTTTTCTTTTCCTTGATTTAGTTGCCAGGCACTAGGCAGTCTCTTTACGTTTGATGCTGTACATGCACCAACTATGGCTGTAGATGTGTCCGGAGTTCTCTCCAAATTCTTAGCTAGCTTGGTTTAAACGTTCATAACAGCTCCTGATCCACTCTAGCTGCTTCTGTCGTCGATTTTAATTGAAGACAAGCTGGCAGCTAGGAAGACCGTCTACCCATGATTCTTGGTCGGGTAGTTGGAAGGATAAATAAAATTTAGTTATAGAATAGTTATCTTGGATCTGTACGAGGTAATTTGACAAACATGCTAAATGCGATACAATGGAAAATCTAGTCCTGGTATTTAACTCAAATTGCTGTTGTGATAGATGCTGAATATGTGAGATTTTATGATGTTCTGTGATGGCTAGCTAACCATGTCTGGGTGGATAGCTTTCTGAGAGAATTACCAAAGATGCAATATTTCCATTGAACGTTAATCCAAGAAAATGAATAAAAAGGGCCAATGTAATCTACTAAGAAAAATTCTTCTCATCAATCACTGTTTACTAGTCCACATCTCGCACCTTATGGAAACACTCCACATTCTGTGAAAAACATCCACACATCCTATAAAAAGTAAGCAATACTTCCTTAAATTTATAAGGAAAATATTTTAGCCTTATAATGATTATACAAAATAATTCCATAAAATTGATGTGGTTCGATGTGTTGCGTCATATTGTAAAATTATTTTTATTATAAAATAGATCTAATAGATCAGATAAAATCATATTAATTTATAAAATTATTTTATAGATGTAACAGTAGTTAATTTATAATGACCTCTTTTACCCATTTGGGAAGGCCCATTCTTTATCCCGTCCTTTTTCCTCCCTTTTGAGCCCGGAAAAGAAGCCACTCCAAACTCTTTATTCTTGGAAGAATTATTACTTTAGGACATTATCGATTTCTTTCCTTGATGTTATGCGTGTCCCACGGCTCTCCCCCCGCACTTCTTCTCTTCTATCCTCAAAAACCTTTACATGCATGACAATGATATATAAAAACCAAAAAAAAGAAAAAAAAAAAAAAAGAGAGGAAAGGATCACATTGTTGAGTGTTTGATATTATAAAGAAAAGATAATTAATAAAGAGACTTGTTTTTTTTTTCTTAATTTATTTTTTTATTTTATATATTAATTTCTTGAAAAACTGATCTAAGGACAAATGGCAAGGGAGGGGTTCTCAACAAACATCCAAATCAAGGTTCTAAAAATCAATTGGGTAAGGACTGATTCATTGAGCGATTTATAACAATTTTGAACCAGTTTTTTTTTAACAAAAGAGCCGAAGGTCACATGTCTAATCGTGATCAATTAACCGTAGTTACAACCCGAGGGCTAGGGACTACAAATATTAAAAATAAAACCAAAACCCAAACCTAAAAAAAACCAAATAAACTAAACCACAATACAAATGCCACAAAAACAAACCTGCAAAGCAACAACCTGCAAGAAAAAAACCTGCACGAACATAGAGTAAGAAAGGAATTAACCAAGTGCAAAAAAGACATACCTCAAATTAAAGACCAGCGCACATAGCTCACTAGCAACATCTTTGAGTTTTCCGTATGTAAGGGAGACCCCCTCTGTCCAGCCGAATGTTACCTCTAATGAAAGGAGGCAACTCTGATAAAGAAAA